>NC_092694.1:13475420-13775420 GCF_964275005.1 Diadema setosum
GATGATGCAACTCTTGCATCCTAGAGGGTTTTAAGATATTCAAGATGGCCGCCAAAATGGCCACCAATTGACCAAAGCCGGAAGTTCCCCTGTAGTTCCTTCTAAATGGTGAGAAATTGAAAACGATTGATAGTTTTGCCCTATTTCGAGGGTGCTGAATCCAAATCTGGTTGATGCAACTCTTGCCTCCTTGAGGATTATGAGAGATTCAAGATGGCCGCCAAAATGGCCGCCAATTAAAATCGGAAATTCCGATGTTTTTCATTCTAAGTGGTGAGAAAATGAAAACAATTGATGGTTTACCCTATTTCGAGGGTGATGAATCCGAATCTGTATGATGCAACTCCTGCATTCTTGAAGATTTGAGATATTCAAGATGGCTGCCACAATGGCCGCCACAATGCCGCCAATCAAAATCGGAAATTCCGATGTATTTCCTTCTAAATGGTGAAGATTGAAAACAATTGATGGTTTTACCCTATTCCGAGGGTGCTTCCAACCTATCCTTTCGAGGGTGCTGAATCCGAATCTGGATGATGCAACTCGTTAAGAGTTTGGAGATATTCAAGATGGCTGCCAAAATGGCCGACGAAAACGGAAATTCTTATGTATTTCCTTCTAATACATGTAATAAATGGGGAGACATCGATTACAATTGATGGTTTTACCCTTTTTTGTTTTTGTGCTGAAAATTTTCAGGTTTTCGTCAATCGCAAAATCTAAACCCAACTCTATCCTGCTAATAAACAAACGCATAATAGTTATTTTAGCTCAGTTTGAACTTGTTGTACAGCGAAACCAGCTCTACCGCGTATCTGGAGTTGGTACGATACAGGTGTGCCAGCAATGAACCCTGCAAGACTACAGATGCGGTTGAATAATTGCAAGATTACACCGTTTCCTCTACATATCATGGATAGTTTTGAACACTAAACATGCAACACACACAAGACATGCACATCTTAATCATATTTTTTTATTTTTTTTAGCGCGTTTTTATATTTTTCAGCGCGTATGTGACGTCAAAGTTGGGTGTCAAGTCTTGTCCTTGTTCAAACATAAATTACACCTTTTTGAGGACATTTCAACTGGAGATTTTTGACGTGAGTACTAAGGATGAGGACACATTTCTTAGAAATATAGGTTTTTCATTAAACCGATATGCCTACAGGTGGAAAAGCTCAAGAAAAATCTCGGAAATCCCAAAGGGGCAAGTTGTCAGAGAATGACCGGCGAAGGGACAAGACCCCCGCCGGTGAGCCCGGGGCCGAAGAATCGAACTTGAGCTCAGACGAGGAGTCAACTCCAGCTGGTCAGTCAAGCAACCATAGCTTCGACAGCACGCTGAAAGACGCCATTGAACGCCAAATTGGGCATTCTCTGCGCTCACCGGACCTTGTCAAACAGATTGCCAACGAAGTTTTTGAGGTGATTGCTGCGAAGCTCGAAGAGCGTGTAACGTCCAAAGTGTATAATGCTGTGTCCTTGGACCTTCAAAAGCACGCTGATGAGCTTAACGCCATGAAAAAGAAAATCTCGGATATGCAGAGAGACATAAAAAAACTCAACGACGACAGAGACGATGCTGAGCAGTACAGCAGGCGAAATTGCTTGCGAGTACACGGCGTCAGAGAGGACCAAAATGAACGCACTGACAAACTGCTGCTTGATCTCTTCAACTCCAAAATGGGCCTACAAATACCTCCTGATGCGATCGACCGCAGCCATCGTATAACTCCACGTCCATGGCAGGATGGCGCCGCCGAAGATCGCAACGCGCCGGACGATCGAACCTCATCGTACGCAGATACAACCAGAAGGAAGGGACCTCGGGCGATTATCATCAAGTTCAGCCGCTACAACGCGAGAAGCGATGTCTACAAAGCCCGCACTCGACTGAGGGACATACAAGGACCCAAGATCTTCATCAGAGAGGACCTAACTGCTAGCCGAGCCGCACTTTACAGGAAGCTTGTCAATAGCAGAAAGGCGAAGACCTGCTGGACACAAGACGGCATCATTTTCGCCCTCAACAAAGACGCCAAGCGAGTCAGAATCTCATCTGCATTGGACATCGAAAATATGTGAGACTGATCGTTAGCATCTCTTGTGTATCAAATGTATAGTAATATATATAATATGCCTTATAATGTCAAATACCCATGTATAAGTTGCCGCAGAGATGTGAAATGGGATCAAAACGCTATTTTATGTGTATCATGTGATAAATGGAGTCACTTAAAATGTTCGAGAGCATCTCGAGATATATTTAATTCCGAGGTAGATTGGGTTTGCGACAAGTGTATTTTTCAAGAACTTCCTCGATTTATTCCATCAACAGAAGTTGAAGATAACTCAGATGGTGTATCATTACACAGTAAATATGATTATGGTAATGCCAAGAATATATTTGATAAAATTCGCTCATTACCTGGATTTAATGTTGCTCATCTTAATATTTGTTCTTTAACAAAGAATATTGACGAGATTCGTCACATTGTAAGCAATGACAAAATTCACGTAATGTCATTATGCGAAACCAGACTGGACGACACGATCTCTGATATTGAAGTAGATATTCGAGGCTATCAATGTATAAGGTTAGACAGGAATCGAAATGGTGGTGGCATTGTGACCTACATCAACGAAAATGTTGAATTCAGTGTCAGAAAAAGACTTATTCATTGACGGTCTAGAGCTTATGTGTATTAAAATTTTTTTGCCAAAGCAAAAACCTATTATTATAGTATATTGGTACCGTCCTTCAAACTCCCACGATGCGATTTTTGATCAGTTTGAAACTTTACTACAGTCGTTAGAATTTTCCTCAAAAGATGTTATAATCTACGGAGATTTGAACTGTGATTTAATGAAGAAACCTTGGTCATGTCAATCGAGACGGTTTCAACTTTTAGCTGAAGATTTCGATCTGAAGCAATATGTCGACAAGCCGACAAGAATCACACCGTCGACAGCTACATTGATAGACGTGTTGTTTTTATCTTGTAAGGATAAAGTGAAATTCTGTGATGTACTGCCGTTATCAATTAGTGATCATTATATGATCGTTTGCTCTTTAGGTAAAGCCAAGGCTGGGAAAGGTTACCATAAGTTTACATATTGCCGAAGTATGAAAATGCTTAATCTGGAGGACTTTAAGGCTGATTTAGAAAAGATTAGCTGGGATGATGTACTGGGTGAGTCAGATCCAAACAGTGCGTATGACAAATTTTCTCATAATTTTATTCCTCTATTGGATAAACATGCCCCCCTTCGAAAGAAAAGAATACGGCATCGAGAGTCACCGTGGATGAATATTGATATATTACGTAAGATGCGTGAAAGAGATCACATGAAACAACAAGCCCTTCGCTCTAAAATCGACGAGGATTGGAAATTATATAAGAGATTGAGAAACTCTGTAACTGATATGATATGGCGAGCAAAACGAGCTTATGTGTCTGAAAGCATTGTAAGGAATAATGGTGATACAAATGCAATGTGGAAATCAATACGACGTATAATGCCAAAGAAAAACAGTGATACTCCCATTCAAAAGTTGATCATAGAGGGAAATGAAGTTAAAGGTTCAAAAGAAATAGCGGCCTCTTTGAATGATCATTTTGTAAGCTTGGCTGCTAAAAGAAAACAGGAGTCTAATACGAAATTTGGTAAAAATATGCAACAATATTTATCTAGGATTAGATCTCAGTTCACTTTTACTCAAATTTCTCCAAATGATGTAATGAATGTTACAAAAAATATTTCGAGGAACAAAGCTACTGGTTTGGATCAAATTCCTGCCTGTATCATAAAAGATACTATTGATTTTATTGTCGAACCTTTGACCCACATTCTAAATCTGTCATTGAAAACTGGTAAAATTCCAAGTATATGGAAAAGGGCACGTGTAACACCTATCCACAAAGGTGGTGATAAAGACAACCCATCAAATTATAGACCGATATCAATTTTACCAGTAATGTCCAAAATATTAGAGAAAATTGTATTTGATCAAATATATTGTTACCTGTGTCAAAATGACATACTCAGCTCGCATCAACATGGTTTCCGCCCTGGTCATTCCACTTTAACCGCATTGTGGTATTTAACAGATGAAATGTGTAAACAAATTGATAATGGAAATGTAATTTGGTGTCGTTACTCTGGATTTAGAAAAGGCGATCGATTTCATTTCCTTTGATGTTGTCATTGAGAAATTAAGATATCTTGGATTCGACTCACAAGCATTGCATTGGTTCAGTGATTATTTCACTAACAGAGAGCAGTCAACCTTGGTAAACGGAAACTTGTCAGCAAGTAGGACGGTTACAAGCGGAGTGCCACAGGGAAGCATTCTCGGGCCCCTTTTGTTTATCTTAGCTTTAAACGATCTGCATAAATCTGTCAAGAAGTGTGCGCTTTCCCTATATGCAGATGACACTTGTTTATATTTTCCTTCAAAGGATCCGTCTTGTTTACAGAAAACAATCAATGATGACCTAGTATCACTTCTTGAATGGTTTAAAAGTAACGAATTATTGTTAAATGTAAACAAATGTCAGTTTATGTTGATTGGATCTAAACGGAATTTGCGAAATTTTCAGAATGTTCATCTTAACATTCAAAATACACCTCTGCAAAGAGTTTCAGAATGCAGATATCTCGGGGTCATTCTCGATGAAAACCTAACATGGACCCCACAAATTGAAAACGTTAGAAGCAAAACGCTTAAAGTCTTTCATGCAGTCAAGCGTATAAGAAAGTACATTGATAAGGATACCTCTATGTTGTTATACAAAGCTCTAATCCAACCCCATTTGGACTACTGTAGTGTAATCTGGAGGACTGGTCACTCGGGTCAACTACATCGATTGCAAGTTATTCAGAACAGATGCCTAAGAATGGTGCAAGGTGTTGGCACCCGTTACAATAGGGAAACTCTTTATTCTTCTCTTCAGGTCGACCGACTCAAAGAAAGAAGAGGAAATCAAGCCTTAATCTTTATATTCAAACTGTTGTATAACCTTGCTCCAACAACTTTGTCTTCTAGTGTTCAACTCAGATCATTTGAAAATTACACTCTACGAAACTCAAATACTCAAATTGTGATGCCAAAACCTCGATCTAATTTTGTCCGAAATAGCCCATTATATGTTGCATGTAAAACTTTCAATAACCTTCCTGTTCATTTGAGAAGAATTAGTGACATCAAAAGTTTCTCGAGAGAGATCATGAAGTTAGCGGAAATCCCTTAATGTGTCCATAGAAATATATCGATTTTCTCTTTGTTTTTAATATCTGAATTTTTTCTTCTTTTTTCTCATTGATCTTCTTTGTAACTTGTTCAGTGTTTGTTATTTATTGTATATCATTGCATATGTTTGCATTTTCGCCGTGTGAATGTATACTTTGTTATTCGATGTGAAACACGGCCTTGCTGAAAAACAGCTGTCCAGCTGAAAGCAGGCTTTTATTTCCGTGTATAAATAAAATAAACTCAAACTCATATTGTGATAGTGATGTAGAGAAGTTTACTGAGATTACCCAACATTACCTGTCTTAATCCATGAGCAGTTAAAAAAAGAATCATCATTCTGGGCAATTATCGCCCAAATGAGCTTTTAGGTGATTAAACCAACATTGGGCAATTATTTTTTACTTAAATATTGAGCGAATATTTACCAACAGAATTGGTGATGGAGAGTTGGGTACTTTTTGCCCCGCTGTTGTGTAAGTGACGCATTCCCTTTGCGCGTTGAGTAATTTTTGTTGGGCAACTGATATTTGGGTAGAAATTCGCCTTACATAATTTACCAACATTATTTTGCACATTAAGCTTGGGTATTTCTTACCAGTACTTGGATAATTTTGTTACGTTCCTTCCTAAGTTGGTAAATTTTCATGGACAAGTAAAAAAGTCCGTGCGTGTACGCGTGTATGTGTGTATGTATGTGACGGTATGTGTGTGTGTGTGTGTGTGGTATAGGCCTACGTATGCAAGGATGGCCGAACCTTACGATTTTATAGGGGGTACCAAGAATTACTATAGGGTGTTCTCCGTTTTAGGAATGGGATGGGGGACAACACACACACACACACACACACACACACACCCACACACGTATTTTGACACAATTTTCTTACGTTCCCCTTTATTCCGTCAACACCGGAGGGGTTAAAAAATCAACATTGTGGGAGTATCTGTCTGTGGGAGCAAACTACAGGATGCTCCTACAATATTGCGAGTTTGTGTTTTGTGTGTGTTTGTACGTGCGTGTGTGTGTCGGTTTGTGTGCAAATAGTTAGATGACACAATTTCAAACCCATGTAACTGACTGGACTTGCTTACCACTTCATTACAGATTAAAACCCAGTAACTAAAACATTGAAATTTTGATACCAGTTGATACCAGTTGGTTTCTATTGGTTTCTACTGTTTTTTTTTTCTTTGCTCATAAATATTCATAAACTCTTCAAATTCTCTTCTTGAAAAAGATAAAATATTGTTTAATTTAATGTTTTTTATGATTTCAATAAACTCTGAAATGTCTGAAATGTATTGGAAATTTACTGAATATTATTTCCGTGATATTCACAATTTTAACTTGTACCTTTGATGAGGTATTTTCATATTTTTATAATAAAAGTGTAATCTACATGGTAACCATGTCTTGAAGCATTACAACTAAATGTCCCTATATATGTGTTCAGTCACATTTTGTCCCTGTATTTCTTCAACTAGTATGTTTATTAATTCATGTAAACAAATGACGTGTATCTTAATTTCATTTGGAAATGTAAAAGTTACATTGTACTTAATTTGTTTATATGAAATTGTCATATTATATGCTTTGGCCGGAAATGAAATAAAAATGAACTGAAATGAAATGTGAATGAAATATCCCTGGTAGTAACTAGGTCTAGAATGTAGGCTAAGCCTAGATGTACTTGTAGGTATAGGCTTTACGACTAGCCGTAGGATTATGATAGGTTAGATATGAACAATGTCTTGACATACACATGTTCTGGTAAACACCCATATATCAAATAATTAAACACAAAATTTTTGATTAACCAAAATTCAACTTACTAAATAGTTGGACAAATGAAAGTTTGGCAATATCTAATTGGGTAAAATTGGTTGGGCAAATGATTGCCCAACTCAAAATATAACCAACGGTTGGGAAATTGCAAAGTTGGGTAAAGTCTGATTGGTCAACAGCTGATGGGCAATTTAATTTGCCCAACCGTATAGCAAACTAATTACCCAACATCAGTTGGGCAGATTTTAACTAATAGTTGTGTTGACAGTATGTTGCCCAGTGTTGGTTAAAAGTTGGGCATTTTTTTTTTTTTTGCCCAACTATTAATATCAAAGGCAGCCGGTCGTCGCAGGCGATTCGCAGCTCAGTAGAAAAGCACGACAAGCTGCTCCTCCCGTTATTGTACCCCCGTACGTACCGAATGCCGAACACGACGCTACGCAGCGCACCAGCGAAAACCAGATGGGGCACGAGCGCCATGCGAGCTGTCCACTGTAATTTCAACATGGACGCCCGAATACCTACCGAATGGGGCCGAATGGGTGCATGCACAAAACCGCACAACAGCCATGCGCATGAAAATCTCTCCCGGTCCGCGACACAACAAGTAGTGAGAGCTGTCGGGTGTACGTACGTACGTATCTGGCCCCAGTCTCTGCTTATTTGCACTATGGTGCCAATTTCAGCAATCTAAGCAATAATATTTCAAAATGTCGGAAAATATTATATAACAATATCATAAATTATTCATATATTACGTTGTTTAATATTTGGTATTTATAAATATGCTTTGATGAAGAAATATTAAAACTCTAAGCTTCATGTATAGCAAGTTGCAATGCATATGGTCATATGGCAGGTTGTTATGATCTCATCGTGCAATGTTGTCTGCTGCGTCAGCTGCATGCGTACAGCTTACAGTACGTTGGGCCGGATCGTAACATAACAAAGTTGATAGAAAGTCGTCGGTACCGGTATGTCAATATCAATATTGTGTGTGGTATGCGTGTACTGTTTGCAATAAAAAGTGCTGTACTGTTTCGGCTTAGCCTTGGCTTTGGTTTAGTAATGAAACCTCACAATGGAGATCAAACAGCCGTCCAACTCGAGGCAACGTATCTACTTGTTTGACGCTATCGACGAGTGGAGAACGCAGAGAGACGTGTTCTTAGCTGGAGGACAAGACTTAGTAAGAGACCAGAGGGGGAGGCTTCAGCGTCAGCGTGCCGATAAAAAATTTGCTTTCCACTTGCTGGAGTTGCATGAACAGTTTTGCAGGAATTTTTATTTAGAATGTGCAAATTCGTGTTACGACATGCACGGTGGAATTGTGTTACCACGGCTTACGCCAATCAAGCAACCCCAGCTGGCCAAGTCAACAACTTCAAGGAATCCAGATCCAGATGATGTGTAAGTAGAAGTCTACACATGAATCAATGATTGAAGTGGAATGACTTTTTCTAATCTAGTATCAGTAACTTTAGGGCATTTGCGTTTGATCGACAAGTAGGCCTATTTTTCTATGTATAATTCCGCGAAAAACTTCTCTAAGTTCTCATTTATGTCAAATTATGATAAGGCCGTAATTGAAATGACATTTGCTGGGTCAGTTTAATGTCATTAGTCCCATTGAATGAGAAGTTTTTCATATCAATCATGTTATGCAAATTCCCCAAGAATATGATTTAGGATTTGCAAATAAATAAAAAAAAAAAAATGAATAGATCTATCGCACGCTCCATCATACATGTAGTCTAACCCAATAGATCTGGTAGAACTCTAACGTTTAAACAGGGGAACTATAGGTTCAAAGATGATAGATCTAACAATAATAGATTCTAGTTTAGGCCCTTGAAGGTATGTCGGTTGGTGCACGGCCCCCTTCTACCACGGCCACAGTTACACTGCGCAGTGCAACTGTGGCCGTTGGCCCTGCACGGGCACAGTCGCTTCCCCGTCCTGAATTTACACACGCCAGGGCAAGTATGGTTGGACCTACTACTAATCGACCGCCTAATGTTTATCTGCTTGATAAGAATATTTAACACTGAAATTCACGTAAAAAAAAAAACTTGACCTACGTGATTGAGAAAATCCAGCTCTATCAAATGCCGTTGTTCCGTTTTCGATTCGAAGTTTCAGTGCAAAAATATCGCCGAACGAATTATTAAGTGCGGATGTTCAAAAGTCATCGACAATTCAAAGGGGGAATTGAAAGTTTTTGTACTAATCCTTTTGGGGGTTTACATAATCTCCTTTGCATCATTTTGTTTACCAAGATTACAGAATTTGCTCGTGATATCATATGAAAATATTCGGAAGCGTGTTTTTTTTTCTCATTATTTCCAGTGCTTCTGAAAGTATTCTTGATTACTTGTACTTTTCTTTATTAGGATCGACCGCTGTTTTTGCATTGACAATGCACGCAAACCGAGTTGTATTGAACACCGTGTTGTACGAAGCTTTTTAGAACCCTTTTAGAAACTTCCATAGACATTACATTGTGCTGTCATTACGATTCGGTGAAAATATTCATTCGAAATTTTGTCCTTGATTAAAACCATTAATGAACAATGAATTATCGCGTTTTCCCACACCATCCTCATCTAGGCCTACATTCAAAGCCAATCCATTTTTATGTGCTTTGCGCGCAGAGAAGTGCGTACTAAGTGTTCAGTGCGCGAATTATACGCGGTCGGTTTCAATAAGGGTGGTCGATATGTAGTAGGGCTACCATACAAGACACAGGGTCTCCGACCCAATCGTCCGCGTTCAGAATGGACAACTCGGCGGTAATCCGCTACCCATGACGATGTGTCATCGTCCATGATGGCCACCCTACCTATGATCTGATCTGACGATTACAGTGTAGTTAACGAGTGACGACGATCGACGGTGCGATGAAGAGAAGGCGTACACTGTAGTCGTACGAAGTATAGGCAGCTAGCTACTATAGCTCATGCGAACATTGCATCACACAGTACATACAGTATATACCATACATTCAATTCACATTACACAAAACGTACTCCCCGCGCTCAGATCAATCAAGCGAGCAAACGAGATACCATAGCGCGATACATTGCTTTAGGGATGTCTTGCGCACACACACATTTCGCTTCGTAGCAACTTCGGAAGCGAGTTTACGTGCTGCCGCCCGCGGCTGAAATATGTCCATGTATCCTCGCGACTGGGTGTCTTTAATATTAATATTTGAATGTCAATTTCTGCCAGTTACTTTGGCTGTCATCTTGGACATTTAAAAACCCTAAAGAATGCACAAATTGCAACAACCTAGTTCAAGGATGCTGAATATAGGGTCTAAAAAATTCAATTCTTGACAGTTATTTTGGCGATCATCTTGGACATCTCAAAACCCTAAGTAACACAAAAGTTGCACCAACCTGGTTCGGATTCAGCACCCTCGAAATAGGGTAAAATGGCCAATAGTTTTCAATTTTACACCACTGAGAAGGAAATAGGGGGCTTACACGGAAATTTTCGTTTTTCACGGCCATTTTTGGGGCCATTCTGGCGGCAATATTTATCATCTCAAAACCCTTAAGGATGCAAGAGCTGTATCCTGCAGCTTCAAATTCAGCAAAGTCAAAAAAGAGTTACTGTAAAACCACTATTAACTGTTTTCAATTTTACACCATTTAGAAGGAAATAGGGAGTCTACATGTGAATTTCCGTTTTAATGGTCATTTTGGCGGCCATCTTTAACTTCTCAAAACCCTTAAGGATGGAAGAGTTGTATCCTGCAGCGTGGGATTCAAGCACTGTCAAAATAGATTAAACCACCAATTGCTTTCAAATTGTCGCCATTTAAAAGGAGATACACGGGAATTTCAGTCTTTGGCGGCAATCCTTGGCGGCCTTTCTTGGCGGCCATCTTGAATATCTCAAAAGCCTTCAAGGATGCAAGAGTTGCAGCATCCAGATTCGGATTCCGCACCCTTGAAATGAGGTAAAACCATCAATTGTTTTCAATTCTCACCATTTAGAAGGAAATAGGCCTACATGGGAATTTCCGTTTTTGGCGGCCATTTAAGAGGCCATTTTGAATATCTCAAAATCTTCAAGGATGCAGGAGTTGCATCAGCCAGATTTGGATTCAGCACTCTCGAAATAGGGCAAAACCATCTATTGTTTTCAATTTCTCAACATTTAGAAGGAATTACAGGAGAATTTCCGGTTTTGGCGGCCATTTTGGCGGCCATCTTGAATATCTCAAAACCCTCTAGGATGTAAGAGTTGCGTCATCCAGATTCGGATTCAGCACCCCCGAAATAGGGTAAAACCATTAAAAAAACAAACAAACATTGGGTGGACGGTAAAACAAGGTTAGCCCCAAAAAGTGGCTTTGGCACCCAGACTAGTATACGAATTCACGTCGAAACCGATCAACTCCTTTCCATCCGTCGAGGAGTTTCAAGTCAATGAGGAAATCAATTTTTCGAAACCGGTATTCATACATGAAGGATTTATGCATCACATCACGATCCTTTCATTGACATAGACACGTGATGTGATTGTGCAAAGTGAACTTCGGTTTCGCAGGCGTCTGTATTCGAATGTTTCTTCTATATGCGAGTCAGAAGAAATGTTTGTACTATTTTCTCTCCGTTTTTTTAGTTCTTGTGGCAATCAATGACGTTAAGATTATGATTCCAATGCTCCAAAGACTTTCGTGAATTATTTGACAGGGCAATGATCTCTGATGCTTCTTTGGAATTAGTCGTCTGTGTTATATCAGTTCGTCGATCCAGAGTTTCGTGTCATCATACTTCTGGGTAGCAAGGGGTTACGAATTGTGGTGCTTATTGCCGTGCTCTGCTCGGATGATTGCCCAGATCGATGTATTGCGATGTTTGCGAAGCTTATGATGACTAATGATCGCCCATGCCTTATGCTTTTCTTAATCAATTCACAGCGCTGCTTCTGACTGCTCTCTCTCTCTCTCTCTCTCTCTCTCTCTCTTTCAATTGCTGACGGAACCAGCGGAGAGTGAGAGGAAACTGGCAAACCTGACCATCTCATTATCGACATTGTTATTATCCTCATAATCGACAATTGACAGTAGTCAATCTGTCTTCCACGCAGACCAGTAACGGCACGACGCTGTCGCAGAACGCATCCCTGACACTCTAGAACCCTTGTCACTGATGGACTGGAAGTGAATGGTACCATTCTAAACAGCACTAGTATTGCCTTTGCCGACATGAACTCTACGATGTCTACTCCGGCCTCAACGGAGTTAGGTACAACGCTGTCGTTCTCAGCACTGACTTCAAACGACACGCTGCCCTCGCAAGGATCATTTCACTCGATGTCAGTGATGGCGAATCGAACGACAGATAGATACAATCTTTCTATGACGACTAGACACGTAACCACGGTTAATATCGTCAGTACCTCTCTACACCCAACCACACTTAAGGGAATTTTTAATGGTAAGTAAAGGAATGCGTAGCTCTTTACTGTCTTTAATACGGGTAAACAGGGTAGAAATAAGTAATACTAGTAGACCACTTCAGCTGCTTCGCGCGAACATGAGCAAATTAATAGTATATTGATGCAAGCTTTATTTTGAAGAATCCAATGGGTTTGAGATTCAAGCTATAGTAGGGCCTATACAGATTATAATGCCCCATATAGCAGATGACATTAAACATATTACATGTCATAAAAATGTTACGTAAATTATTATATATACAAAATGCATGACATACGATATATATCACGCTTAAACTAAAGGACACATCCAAGTCTCTCCAGCAGAACTTCCACAACTTTGTCAAGACTGATAAAGTACATGTTCAATCCCGATTATTTTGAGCGATTGGATATGGTGTTTTGAGATGTTCATGAACGCCACATCAAGAATGAAATAGAGATTGAATACAAGAAACAGTCAGATTATGCAAGTCCTCTCCAATAAGCCTATTTTCTTTTACGTCATCATCTTGATTAAATGTAAATTTTTTATTAACATTTGCATAGCCAAGGTGGTAGTTATTAAGAAAAAAAAATGATAAAATGAGTGATCCCTTATTGTCTAAAAAAGGGCAAAATAGCGTGTAATTGTAAGCAATAAGAGATGTTTATGCATATATATGTATGGCACCTACAATGTAATAATACATACGTATGTATCTGCATGAGCAATGATATAATGCAGGAACCAATAAATCAAATCAACAAAAAAACAACAAACAAACAAATAGAATTAAAAGATGCAGTAATCAACACCTTAACAAGGAGGTTGCCTTAACAGGGAGGTTTTAACCTCCTCCTTGAAAGAATCAAGGGAAAATAAGCTCCTAAATGTGTAGGGTAATGCATTTCAAAGAGCGAATGAGCGATCATGTATTTTCAGAAGTACATAATTAATATATCAAGATACATCAATATATTTTAGACCGTTCACCCCAATTTCCCTCGTCAAGATCTCACGTGATCAAGAAGTCGCTATTTTTTTTTTTAATGTTCCATGAAATGTGGCAGGCCTGACAATGGGTGCAGAATGGGTGCGATGGGACGTATATTAGCCACGACTGTACATAATGAAGCCTTTAACCCTTGAACTTATAACTGCTATAGCCACGGTCTGGTCTGATTCGAAAGTTCCTTATAATGAAAAAAAAAATAACCAACAAATAATCGTGTAACTGGTCTATTAAGTGTGTGAAATACGAGGGCATTAGGACATACATCTTAAGGACACATAGAAATTTCATATTACAAGTTAGAGCTATATGCCTACACTGCTATTTTTTTTTTCATTACATTTAATTCCAGCATACATGGCCAAGATCTCGACTGATCAAGAAGTCGTTATTCATAAAATGGTCAATATTCTTATGCAAAATATGGGGAAGATAGGGCATGATTTTCGATCTTTGATCTTTCTTTGTGTGGAGCAAGAAACAGGCATTTGACCTGCCTATGTAGGCTCCTCCAGGACATTTAAATAAACGCTCTCCTAGAAGTTAAATCAAAATTAAATCTAGACGCGTGAACAAAAGAACAACAAATGTTTATTACTGCGGTTGTTTCATTTGACTCTATTCATTTAATTCATGTTGTACAGTTTCACCGTGTGGATTTGATTTTTTTTTTTTTTTTTTTTTTTTTTTTTTTTTTTTAACAGTGAGGAATGTACCCTTCTATTACTTCTGTTTCCTCCAGAATCGTTCATCCGCCTCCTTATCATCGCCGGCACCACGGTGGGCTCGTGTCTCGTTCTGCTCGTCGTCTCCGTCCTCGTCTTCTGCTGCCTAAAGAGACGGCAAAGACGGAGGAACATGCGCCATTACAGATTCGAGAAGGAGTGAGTAGGACGATAGTAATTATGATGTTGGGAAAATGAGAAAGATATTGATGAGAAAGTCATGGGGAACAAATGATAACGAGTAATGATATCAATTATAACGAGTGTAATAAAAATAATCCTAGTAACTGACGATGCAAAGCATATTACACTCATTATAATGTCTGAATCCAACCTTAGTAAACTTGGGAAGAAATTAAGTTCAGAAGATTGGTCCAGGGTATAGAGTCAAAGCGACATTGATTTAGTCCTTGAAAATCTTATGAATAGTTTAATCAATAATTATGATTCTAGTGTTCCTCTCCAAAGACCTCATCATTTTTATCATAAAAAAACAAAACAAAACATACCACGACAACCATGGGTTAAAAAATCTCTTCTCAGGTCCATTAACCGAAAGAATAATCTTTTTCACAAATATCGCAAAGATCCATGCCCTTCAAACAAATTAAGATATGTAACTCGTTATCGAGCGAAATTATTTTTCGCGGCAGTTTGTTAAATATAAATCTGATGTGAAGAGTACGTGCTACGTGATTAATGAGGCGCTCAAACACAAAAATAATACCGATCCTCCCAAATATATATCAGCGGACGGTCACCAAATTAAGGACCCGGTCATTATGGTGGAATCTTTCAATGATTATTTTGCAAATCTTGGTCCACAACTTGTAAATCTTGTAAAATCCCGAAATCACCAACTGAATAGATATTTAGGTAATAGGAATCCTCAATCGATATTTTTTTTAACCTATTGTTGAAGAAGAAATTGTATATATCGTCAAGAATTTGAACGATCAAAAAAGTTCAGGATAAGATGGAATTACAAATTTTCTTTAAAAAAAATGTTTTAAATGAAATCATTTCTCCTCTTACATACATTCTTTATCAATCTTTATCTAATGGTAAAGTCATCAATAAGATGAAAGTCGCAAAAGTTGTCCCTATCGTTAAGAATGGACAGAAAGATTTGGTGAATAGTTACCGACCAATTTCTTTATTGACTTCCATCTCTTAAATCCTTGAAAGGTTAGTTTATACGCGATTATCAAAATTTCTCACAAATCATAACATTTTATCAGATTTTCAGTTTGGTTTCAGCAAACATTACAACACAATCCATGTTTTACTTACTTATGTAGACAAGGTAGCTCATGCTATAGATAATTTTGAACATACAATTGGAGTTTTTCTTGATTTTTCTAAAACTTTCGATACAATAGATCATGGAATTTTATTTTATAAACTCTCCCATTATGGAATCCGCGGGACGCCTTTAGAATGGTTTAGGAGTTATTGAACAGATAAGAATAGAATGCAATTTGTTAATATTAACGGCCATGATTCGCAGTTTAAACCTATTTCATGTGGAGTCC
Organism: Diadema setosum; assembly: GCF_964275005.1. Lineage (NCBI taxonomy): Eukaryota > Metazoa > Echinodermata > Echinoidea > Diadematoida > Diadematidae > Diadema > Diadema setosum. Next base: position 13,491,179 of record NC_092694.1, read on the forward strand.
CACAGGGCTCCCTCTTGGGCCCCCTTTGGGCACAAGTTATCTTATACATAAACGATCTTCAAAAATCATCGCAAATGTTATCATTCATTTGTTTTGCCTGTGACACATTTTTTTTTTTCACATCGAGACGCTAATACAATAATTAATGTAATGAATACTGACCTCAGGTCTGTGCAATCCTGGATTTATGCGAACAAATTATCCCTGAATATAGAAAAAAAATCCTCATTATATGGTATTCAGTAATTCTTTGAATGTTGTCCCACATGATATCAAAATATCATGTGGGACAACATATCGTATCAAAATGTTTAATACTGGTTACTAACACCAAGTTTTTAGGGCTTTGGATTGACCGAGAATTATCCTGGAAAACCCACATTAATTTTGTAAAGTTTTGTCCAGAAATATCGGAAATTTAAATAAGCTTCATTTTTTTTTACCTCTTTATATTTTGCAGAGCATAATTATATTCTTCTTTAATATCCCAACACTTTAATTATGAAATGTTGGTGTGGGAAAGTGCAATTAATTCATTATTAGATTCCTTTCTTCGTATTCAAAAGCGTGCAAAGAGAATCATAAACCACGCGGGATATTTTGCTCACACCAACTGTTTTTTTTTTTTTCATCAAAACAGAATTCTGAAAATTCCAGACCTAATTTGTTATAATCTCGGAATTTTAATGTATAAACTAACAACGAATGAATTACCAACTGTTTTTATCCGCATGTTTAAAAGAAATCGCTCTATTCACTGTTATCCCACTCGCCATAGTGACGCCTATCACCTTCCCCGTACTCGCACTATTTTTGCAAAGAAAACAATTGTTTTCTTGACCCAGATACTGGAATGACCTCCCTCAAGACATTACTTCTTCTTTACCCCTTTTCACCTTCAAACGCATATTAAAACAGCTATTACTTAGTGGATACACTCCACCAGGCATTTAGCAACTTTTTTTAATATATATAATCCCAGTCATTTGTCTTTGTTCGCAGCACTAAGTTATTTAATGGTGCCGATATATCAAACATAGCATTCTTTTTCAATCACTGCGAGATCCGTACAGTCTGGCTTGAGCGATATTCATGTGGTTCATTATAGTTCATTCTTTATTATTGATTTTTGTACTGGTATGATTTTAGTTGGTCAAGATAAACATATCCGTTCTCCGTATAATTCCATGCCTATTGATTCTGGAACCTACAGTTTTACAAGCGTTACAGCTTTTATGTAGGCCCCATCATATTTCTGATATTTACTTGTGACATCCTCAGATGATATGACCATAATAGATTTCTGTCAAGTATGTTTTGTTTTGATTTTTTTTCTTCAATCACAAGACATGATTCTATGTATTTTGTATTCTTGTTCTACTGTTAATCATTTTGTAATCTCATCATTGATAAAGTTGAAAATATGAAATAAATTTGAATTGAACTGAACTGTATATCATCTTTGTATGAATTTTGTTACATATAATATAGCAACTTGATACTGATAACAGTAAGTCATTCACTTTCTTAACTTGGATCCTAACGTACGATAACAAGTTCAGCTTTCACCGCATTTCCACCTATACACGCATGCTAAAATCGGCCAGTTTTTCAAAAAATTCTTTTGATTACGTTATCAGCTTCCAGTTACCGAGTAACGCGGCGCCGCGCCCGAGCAGAGCACGCGCTTAGAGCGCGTATGCGAAACTTAAATACGCGCAGTATGCACTCCCAAGTTCATTGTCTATATCTTTGAAAGAGAACAGAAATTGAATCCTCTGTTTTTTGTGTTATTATTAACTTTTCCCACAAGTATCAATTCAAATCCACTCACACATTTTTGAGTTGTTAAAAAAACCCCCAAAACAGCAAACAAACAAACAAACGCCTTTAAAAAGTATAGCCTCCATCTTTTGGGGAGGTAATAAACCTACAATTCAGATCCTAAATGCACACGAGAAAATAAAGATGGACATGACACCCAAAGCGCTCTCATCCTTTAAAGTGAAAACAAAGTTCTGGTAAGGGCTTGAGAACCCGTCTGGCACCATTTCATATTTGCTTGCAATATATCGAAAGAGTCTACAAAGAAACTTACCTGGCTGACGCGGTTTGCCGGAATGATGAGTCGTTTTGGAGTATTTTGAGAAAAATAATAAAAGTCGGTAGACCGACTTTTATTCCAGAAGGCTCCAGACTAACTCGGTCTCAGGGAAAACTCGACCCTATTTCAGACAATTTACACACAGTTCGTGATCGCCATGTTCATCAGTACTCTATAAATACTACGGGTGTATGGGTAGCAAACGAGGCCTTACTGAGCAGACAGGAAAGTGCGTGCTAATCCTGTACAAAACAAATGGACAGCGCGCGGTCCATCACCTCATCAGTTGCTGAGACGCACGGTCTTTGAAGTTTTTGTTGTTGTTTATCAAGCGTCTTTTGATTGTTTTTAGAGGTGGGAGAGGCGCACACTAATTTTGCATGCGCGCCAAAGAGGTTTTTGATGCGCGCGTTGTAACAACTCGGACCATTACTGCGAGTAGCCAGAACGCTACAATGTAGTTTATACAGGCCGCTCCCATATTTATGCATAGTACACCACACTGTACTATCCAGAGGGACAACCAATACAACTCATCCCGCCGTCAAGCAAAGCGAGGTCGAGTTATCCCCGAGTCCGAGTCTAGCCTGACCCCGTTCGGGTAAGTTCTGAGACTGAACGTTTTTAGTTAATATTTCCCATTTTTGTCGTTACCCATCGAATATCTTGTTATTACAGCGTAATTCCGCATATTTCCTAGGCATACGTTCACATTTTGGAGCAAAATTTGACAACTTTTGTAGGCGTACCAGAACTTTGTTTGGGCTTTAACTTGTTTTTGTTTTGGCATTGCTGAGAACAACATGAAAGGAAACAGTGAACGTTGATTATTACACTATTAAAAGTGTCCTCTTTTACCCCATGAATAGTTTGAACTTTGATCGAGTTTGAAATCAGAATGTTACTTGTCACTTCCCAAATAAGGCTTCCTTGCACTCACATAATCATACTTGGAATGTTCAATTTTTTCTCTATCGCTTCTTTGTGCTGCTCTGGTATCAGAAAACAGTGTCATGGTTTCATAGTTGTTTCGAATGTACCGTTAGTGCACCAGTTTTCAACAGGACCCAGACTTCGACACCCAGCAGATAATTCTTATAAAATTTTATACTCAATACAAACGTCTGTCTTCAGCAATCAACCAAGTTATCAATCACATTTCTAGTCTTATATAAACACCGTTTGACACTTGTCATCATAACCCGACGGTAGAATAGGAGAAAAGCAACACAGTGTCAACAGAAATGTGAATGTCAGCCATTTTTAGGGGTTCAAAACAATATGACGCATTTTGTATACATCGCCGTAAAATTAAATTCACCCGTGCCGGTTATCTTGCTTTAGTATCAGTTTGTTTGCCAAATCTTGATGTTTGATTTCATAATCGTCTTTAGTAATATCATGGCTGAATTTGTGATAAATGAGCAAACTTGTAGAAAGAGTTGGCTTTGAGAATGTGGCACCAGATTTCGACATTCCCATATCAAGACACGTTATAGAGGAAACAACAAGTTCTAGCGCCGGTATGATTGCTAGTTTGCGTCCACAATGCAGTGTACGCGTACTGTACGCGCCATGTGATTTCTGTGTGATGCGCGCTGTGATTGTGTCGAAAAATGATGCTGGGTGTCGAAATCTGATGCCAGCGACGGCGTGACGGAAATCGCTAAAATTGAACACGAGTGCATTCAAATTGGAATTCGTTTAAGGCATATTATTATTGGCCTTTGTATTGATAGCTCAACTTCATGTCGAAATTCTGAGGTAAAACGGTGCAGTATTGATGGTAAACAAGGAAATGTGCTAAAGTGTCGAAAACCGGTACCCTTACTGTACTGTGTGTCATTGTCTAAAACATCCATGCATCCAAAGTGTGGTAGTCCTTCGTAGAAAGGCTTCTTTCTTCGTTCGAAATTACTTAAATGTTTCCCACGATAGAGTCAAAGTTTTCCTTGTGAGGCAGTAAACATTAAAATGAACATCAGTCAGAAGAGGACAATTCCGGATAAAAGAGGCATTGAGACTCAATACGAGCAGGCTGTTGTAAACTATGAAAAGGAACCGTTCTATTTGATTTGAGTGTAGATATTCCATCCCAGCGTAGTGCCACAAAAGGCATTTACCTGTAAATGATATGGAACAACCTGACTACCACCACTTTGTCACACTTAATGTACAAAAGGTACAGCTGCGAAAAAAAAATATCGTAATGTATAAGCCGTGCTATAGTTAGACCAATGAGCTGTTCCTGGCTGATGTAAGTTAATCCTCCAGAGAACGCCATTTCCGAGGTGGTCATCAACACGTACAGAATTATTAATTAAAGGGGATAGATTTGCTTCGATCTAGATTAAAAGAAAATACCGCTTAGAGGAGTTTGAACATAAGCTAAACACACGATTTGTTTCTTTTTGGTTAAGTTACATATCTGTTACAATATACGAAATATGTAAATGACAGAATAATGGTTTTAAAGGACTGTATAGATGATAGAGCTTGTGCATGCAATACTTATAAGGAACAATTTCCTAAATGTTGAGCAACAACCAACAGAGATCAATATAATTATTCCGAAATTGAAATGGTAAGAGTTCCTTAAGCTGAAAATGAGAAGGAAGAGCCTACAACAAACCTTCGGAATTACGAACCTTATTTCGTTTACAAACAATGTTGTTTTTACTTTCGGATTTACAAACTGCTTGGAATATCGAACCTTCGGAATAAGAACCTGAAACCGAATTGACAATAAACATTATGATGCGAAGACTTCACAGAACTCTAATTAAAACTGTTTGTTTCAAGATCAGTCGAAAGGGGGGGGGGGGGAGGATGAGGAGGGGACTACCTTATAAAACGGAAAAGGTGGATAATACTTTTCTCTTGGGCAGGTCAGTCCAGATTACCCTCGCAGCAGAAAAAAAATATTTCTTGAAAAGGTTCCTGTGGGAGAAATGCAAAATAAGAGATTAAAATAAGGTTAAGATGTAGTCCTGAGGGGAGAGGGCAAGAGAAATAACCTGTGAAGAAAAAAAAAACTGTATTATTTCTAGGATCCACCCAAGCCCCCTCTCCTTTACTTTCTTGAATTTCATTTTTTCTTCTTCTTTTTTTTCTTCTTCTCTTTGTTTTTTCTCCCCCCCCCCCTTCTCCCTCTCTTCTCTCAACATAGTCTCAGCTCTTCGACTTACCTTTCCTTCGCGGGATTTCATCCTTTCTCCATTGATTCCGCATTCCATAGTCCACATTGTTCGCCAACTTCGTTCTTCTCTTGGTTTCATGAATCTTCACTTCTCTCTCCTATCTCCATGATTTTCCAATCTTCAACTTCTCCCTCTTCCCTTCCATTTCATCTTTCTCCTCCTAACGATGTCCAAACATATTACTTGATTCTCACTCTATTCTTCCTTACCACTCTCTCTGTTCCTTTCTCTACCGTCTCCACTAGTGCAACTTCAACTTCTAGCCCATTACTGTTGCCCACTCTTCACTTTTTGCCCTCCTTACAGCCCCCATATGTCGCTTCCCTCTTCAATTCTCCTCTTTCTAGGCTCTTCTTCTGCCAAGCAACGATCCGGTTAAGGACTACATACACATGGTGTCAACGCAAGTCTTTCTCCCTCATTTACTTCACCATGCAAACCTTCAAGCAACACAAATATTTCCTCTTAAACTGATTTAAAAATTATTAAGGTGAGGAAATTTCATCAAATTTTATTATGTCGTCTAAAGATCAATACTGTCTTTTGTTCTCCCATTTCTTCGTCTTTCTAATAAAAAGAGAAATAAATGGTTTAGATCGGAACGGATATTCAGAATTGCAAACTCGGTCTGGCCCCGCTCCCGTCTACCAGGAGCTGAAGGAAAACTTCAAACCCAGATCCGATGACCATTCAGATGGGATTCACCAGAACCAGGACGCAATGGCCCAACGAGGGACGAAAGCTGGCTGGACTTTAAACCAGACTCAAAGCGTTGTGTCACTGGACTGCAGCGATGATCATGATTACGAGACTTGTAAATAAGTGAATGCAAGTATGAAAGGGTTCACTTTTTACGATGAGTATAACGGGGCATCAACCCGTTTTCATAAGAGGGTGGGGGTGGGGGCAAAACTTGGAAAATCTGTGAGAGAGAGAGAGAGCGGAGCGTTGTCGGGTGGGGGTGGGGAGGTGGTAAGGGCATATCCTCATGGCTTCTTAATGAGAAATCATGATATGTATAATAATCGTTTGGTCATATTTAATCTATCTTTGTGCAAAACGTTATTTTTCCCCATATTGTTGACCAGGGCCCTGGTTTATAAAGAGTTAAAATTGAATTTAAAGTTGATTTCTATCATAAGCCTATGGCAGCCTGTGTGTTAAGGAAATTTAAAATCGATTTTATTTTTTGATAAAACGGGGCCCAGCGAGAGTGGGAGCGAGAGTCAGAACACAGCGCATTCTCTCACTCAAAAGTGTACTGAAGTTGAGTGGTGAACACTTGGCAAATGGCATTGGAATTCCTACTAAAACCATTGTTATGCATACAATCATTTCCAATGAATAATGATTCTATAGAAAAAGTAGTTCAATACTGATTATGCACTTGCTCCATTTCTCTTTTCCACTTACAAGTGTGCGTTCATGTATTTGGTATTACATTTGCTTTAATGTAATTTTTGCGTTTGTAAGAATGTGTGTGATATCGAAGATAAAAATTAATTGAAGTCAATTGATAAAAACAACATTAAGGAAATGAGTTCCTTCGAATATGGTGCAGCACACGCACACAAATGAAAATTGAAGAGTTCTTAGAGTTTGATTTCACATTGGCACATGAAAGATTTGTTTTAAAATAAATCAATTATCATGAAAGAGAGAGAGTAGAGGATTATTGGTAGGTAGGTTTAGACAAAATTAGCAATGAGTCTTTTTTTTTTCCTAAAAGTATTTTTAAACGCAAGTGTGTCGAAATTATTGGTGAGATACAAATAGATGGAAATAAATGGAATTGAGTATCTGAATATAAGAACGACGCAAGTCCATGGAAGACCATTTCGAGTGAACTAAAAAAAAAAAACTTCATATCTTTTTTATTTGTTCAATAATATTATATTTAACTGTGATGGGAAGGCAACATTGTATATACAAATTAGAACACATATCATTATGACAATTAACATTTGCATTAATTGTGGAGAGGCCATTTTGTGTGATGGACTTGGGTCGTTCTTTGAATCATATGGACTTGGGTCGTTCTTTGATTCATATACATGATATTCTGCTATAGAAATGAGAGAAGGATGAGAGAGGGCGCTATAATATGAATGTAAGAATGACCCAAGTCCTTCATTCTTACATTCATAAAAGATTTAACTCATTAATTTCAGGCACTTCCGGGGGTAATTAGGATTTATCATTTATACACAAGATGAGTCCATGCTTAAGCTACAATTTCCCATGTCAAACTGAATTTGGCCAAAAATTGGACTTGGGTCGTTCTTATATTCAGGTCTTCAATTGTGGTGGTGTTCTCATGTAAAGATATTGTAGCTGAACATCAAACTGACAAACACAGTTCTTCTTGGTGACAAAACAACTCAAAGATTTAAAAATAAAATTTCGAGCTATTCTTCACCTCAGTACAACCGAAGCACTTTTCAGTATAGAATGCTACAAGATATACAACGAAGGAAGAAAGCGGTGTTGTGGACACAGCTATAGCCTTCGGAACAGTTCTCGTGGATTTGAATAGCTAAGGAGACTATTTTGGGCTTTTTGTTTCACTTTCCATACCATTTTCCCTTTATACCCGCACCGCAGTACCAACTCAATAAATTGCTATTTCACAAAGGGTTGTCTGTGTGTCTTTGTTGTATATGTTGGTATTTTTTCTGAAATTAGCAACGTTGCTCACACCAGTATTTTAATCTGTCCCATGCATTGAGTTGCGCACATCGTCATATTCTCAGCAATGATTTTGTAGAAATTGTTTGATACAGATTGTGAACTTGATTATTTTTCTTTTCCGATTGCAAAATGTATATGGTCATATAATCTGTATGACACTGACCTTAATAATTATTGTATTTAAGAGTATTAAAGTGATTTTGAAGATAAAGTGGAATTGAATATTGACAAAATCATGAATCAATTTTCTTTCGAATTAGGAGAAGTCCAAATAAATGGAAATGGATGAACTAAAACGGAAGAGATCATCAACTTTGATTTTTGATTTGTACATTATATGGGTTTAAATGCAATTAGGGACATGAATCCCTCCCGCCTGATCTTTTTTCTTTCTTATTTTTCGTCAAATAAGATGGTTCCGCCAGCGGAAAAATAAAAATCTTCGAAATCCAGCTATCATTTGTCGACCACTCAGTTGATTCATAAACGATATCGGAATGCACCCGTCCCTTAACTGAGCACAACTTCGATGTTTCCATAATGGTGTCTTCTGTCAATCCAATTAGTAATGCCGAGAAGATGAGTGATAATGAAAGTATTACTTATAACAAAGCAACTTTAATTTGCATGAGTCCTTTAATTCGAAAACCGCTTGCTGGATGTCTTAGTTTACCTTTGAGCAAAATCCTGCAAATGTAATTTCAAAGATCACTATATATAATACCGTATTTCAGCTATGATTTCATCTAGACTTGTCCAGATGTCGTATAGGTTGGTTGACAGAGTAGAAAGCATTTTTTTTTTTTTTTTTTGTGGTACGACTATTTGCAGAAAGATAATTGTGGTGGAAGGTAGATAGACAAACGTTGCTCTAGTGGGATCACAATGTTTTGTTCAGCTCTACCGATCTCTTCATTATCAGTTCTGCTAACGTAATGGTGTACCGCTAGTTCCTCCACCGATAAGTATGATGGCTGAAAGTATATTTGTTGCGACAAGGATTGTCGCCCCGTCAAGGATTGTCGCCCCCGGCTCTGGGCGACAATCTTTGACGGAGATGGCGTCAAGGATTGTCGCCCCGTCAAAGATTGTCGTCTGCCGACAATCTTTGACGCTTGTGCAGTTCCCAATTTTTGACCTCGATGGCGACAATTTATGATGACCAAAAAAAAAAAAAAAAAAAAGATTGTTGCGACAAAGATTGTCGCCCGCGGCTCGGGGTGGTTGCTCCGGTGTTATGCTTTGGTGGGATGGATATGACTGGTAAGTTATGCGTATGTGTGTGTGTGTGTGTGTGTGTGTGTTGGGGGCTGCATGGTATGTGCTGTGTATGATTTGTAGGTGCGTACAGTAAGTGACTTGTGTATGCGTTTGCGTATAGCTGTGCGTGTATGTGTGTGTGTGTGTGTGTGTGTGTGTGTTTGGAGTATAATAATACAATAATGTAGAAACAGTGCATGTGTGGTGGTTGTATAGTGGTAGTGGTTTGTTTGTCTGTGTGTATACGTGTGCCTGTATGCGTACGTGTGTGTGCTTGTGTTTGTGTTTTGATGTTTGTGCGAACGAACTTTTTTGAGCAGCAGGCACTAACGGTGGCAATGAAAATGCCTTCAACGTGTATCAGCTGTTTATAGAGTTCACAGCAGCGTTGGTTTCAAAATAATATGGGTGTGTCAATTTCAGCGGTGAGGCGCGCTAGGAGAGAGAGAGACCGAGAGAAAAGGCATACGAGGGAGGTAACCCTCCCTAAATGTTATCTGTCTTTGTTCATTTTTTCACCGTAGTCATAATTATTCTTTCATCAGTCTTAACTACAACTTCCATATCACTATTCTTTGTCATATGCACACCGCCAATACATACGTATTGTAAACAAACACCAACAAACACTCAAACAAACCCTCATAATGCAAATAAACCACCTCAACACTTTGTTTTTGTCTTTCCCTGATATTAATTGATTTCATGCAAATCATTCATAAATCAACCCATTCTGGGTGTAACATGAACAAAAACATTACAAATGCAATTCAAAACACAAACAAATCCGTTTGTAAATTTATACTACAAATAATCTCACTTCAACATAGATAACTCGATTATAAATCAACCCTACTAACAATTTCTTCACGAGAAAGTTTTGACATGTACCAAACGTATATCCCTTGAATATATTGGTTTGGATCATGTAGCACCTTCTTACTTACAAGGGCATATACATAAAAAAAAAACCCCACACACATACACTGTACCAATCTAGAATGAAATCAGTCATAAAAAACCCGACCATCCCCCCCCCAACCGAAACAAATCTACTTGTATCCTAGATATTAAATCATACCAAAATCTCTCATACCATTTATAACTAGCCTTCTTCAAATCAAATCCCCAACCCACCAAACCCCCGATTAACCCAAACCTAAATCATCCCACACCCACATTCATCAACCCACATACATACACACACACGGGTGCTGTTCGTTATCCCGAAGGTTCGTTATTCCGAAGGTTCGTTTTTCCGAAGGTTCAAAGCCAAAACACATAATTCCCTGTACCTAGAGGTTCGTTAATCCGAAAATGAAAAGGGTTCGTGAATCCGAACATTTGTGGCGTTATTCCGAAGGTTCGTTGATCCGAAAATGAAATTCGGAATAACGAACCTTCGGACTAAAGAGCCTTCAGAATAACGAACCTTCGCCCGATCGCAATAAAGAAATGTAACCACTCCCCCCCCCCCCCCCCACACACACACCCGAACCGATACCACCGATACATAAGACATAAATGGACCGTATGCATAAAAGCAGCATCCGCCCGCACGCAAGCACCACTCCGAATTCATATACAAATCCGTCAAACAAACTCATCAAATTCAAAGCTGCTGATAAAATCGATATAACGTTTATGCCAGCAACAGCTTATCCCTCCCCACGCGCAGGCAAAACACATACGCTGACATAATTAACACATTTTTCCATCATATACACTAACACATACACACACGCGCACACACACACACACACACGCACAAACGGACACTAACTTATCATGTGCGCGCGCACATACACACTTCCTCGAAACCTCACCATGACTTTTTACATGGATGCATGTTTGCATGGATGTAGCCATGTAGGTTATGTGTTGGTATTTCAATGACTATGTCAAGAACGATATTACCCAGCAAAATGTGCTTCGAGGGCGGGCGACAATCTTTGCCGCCAGCCCTCATCAAAGATTGTCGCCAGACGACAATCCTTGACGGGGCTACAATCCTTTTCGCAATATACATTCATGTACATATCTGGTCCAAGACTTGTGTAGAGCAGCACATAATGTTTGATCCCTCAACCCCTTTTACATAAAAAAGAAAAAAGAAAAAGAAAAATCACTCTAGGGGGCCGTATAGACTGACCATCTTTACTTATGTAAGTATCACTGACGTTATCAGTAAGCTTGATGAAAATAAGGTGCTCTTTACACTCTTAATAATACAGCCTACATGTGTTATATTGTTTTGTATATCATCTTTAAAATACATTCTATTGTTTATTTCCGAACCGAACACTACAACTGGGAATATGCGGAGTCATATTGTACTAGGAAATCATGACGAGTAGAGTCAGTCGTTCACTCACTTTTTTCCCCTATTTTTCATGTCAAAGTTCCTTGACTTCATTGCGCCATTCTCATTTCGTATTTCCCTCATAGGTTTTCCAAGTATCAAACTTCCAATACTGCGTACGAACTCATCGGGGAAATACAAGCATGCTCTTGCTCGGAATATCATTTTGCCTACATATGTATAATTGATACGGCATTTCATTTTTCGCTGTACGTGATTAGTCTCTTATAGTGTGCTGTGGCCTTAATAAGGAATACCCTGCATTATAAAAGAAATGATAATAACAAAAATAATACATTATTATTATTATTATTATTATCATTATTATTATTATTATTATTATTATTATTATAATTATTATTATTATTATTATTATTATTATTATCATTATTATTATTATTATTATTATTTCAGACATGTATATATATATATATATATATATATATATATGTATAGTTCATTATATATATAAACCCTTCAAAAAAAAGTTTGGAAATCTGAGTTTGATCAATCATTTCTCATCTTTTCTTAGAAATGAATCATTTGTGTTTAGTACCACAGAAAGATATATCGTATACATGGAGGCGCAGTGCTTACAAATAATATGAGGTAAAGTCAGAATTGAAAAGTTGCAAAATGGCCCAATTTTTGACGTCCGTATAATGCAGTTTCCTCGTGATGAGTGAGTTCCCAATTTTTTCTTTGGTGTTCATTTACTGTAACATCAGCATTTTTATGGAGTGAAACATGTATGCGTTCAACCAAACAGATAAACACACACACACATGCACAGCATTACACACACACACACACACACACACACAAACGATCATGACTCAAACCATTTCATCTCACAGAACTTCGCGACATTAAGCAACAAAGACATAAATAGGTGAAATGACATGGTCTTGATTTTATTGGAATTTCATCTTTATTTTGTCTTCATTTTGTCGTTATTTTGTGTTTACTTTATGTTTACTTTGTCTTTATATTGATTGGGGCTCAGCATCTGGTGGACGAGCCAAGTGCTTGCACCACCGCCTGGCACCGTGTCCTCATGCTGTTGATTGGCGTCAACCAGTATCTGACGGAGTCCTGCCTATGTCGTTGCATTTGTGACCCTCTTCCCCACAGCTCGACCAAGTTCGGGACTGCATGCAGGCCAGTCCATTTCTAATGATGCCCTCTCTCTCTCTCTCTCTCGAGAAAGTTGCGCACATGTCTCGCTGTACGTGGTTTTGCGTTGTCATCTTGGTTTTGTCTCGCTGTACGTGGTTTTGCGTTGTCATCGTGGTTTTGCGTTGTCATGAAGCATCTCAGCTTAAATTTGCCCTATGGCGCGGGGTTTTTGAACATTGCTTACAAGTGGCATGATGTACAACCATAAAACTTGATGAGCTATCAAAATTGCCTGTCATGCCACCACTGAAAACTTGAATGTGAAGTTAAGATGTCTATTGAAATTTTCCTTCATGGCTGACCAATTGAGAACAAAAGACATAACACAAAAGAACATGTTCTTTATGTACTCTTCACGACCATTCTCATTCATAAGGACAGTTCTTGTTCGTTCTGCAACTTTTCAATACATACCTTATCAGACACTTTTGAATACAGTTCTTTACTTGATAACATAATCATAATGAGTAGGATATCATTTTAAATGGAATTTAATACTCTTTCCATTGATATTAAACATATATTGTATAGTGCTTACAAACTGGAGAAATTTACAACTGAAGTCAGATTTCCAAACTTTTTTGAAGGGTTTAGATTAGTGTCAGCACACTGTACGCGGTTCTCATCATTTGCCTTGCAGTTAAGCAGTTTCTGAATGTTTTTATGCACTTTGCATTTATTCAGTGCTCTCTGTATATGATAAAGTGGCGTTGGACTAAAGTTGATCTATTCCTGTTTAATTATGTGCTCCTCAATAAGACAGTGGTTGATTTTCAATATGAAAGTAAAACTTAGCGCAACAGCACATGTTAAAGAGAATGTTAGGAGAGACTAAACATTCAAAAGTGAAGGGCGTAGAACAAACTATGGAAATATAAAATAGGTATGAGAAGTAGTTCCTGGTTCTTTAAATTGGACGGACACCAAGATATCCAGGGAAAGAGAAAGAAAACAAACCGCATCGAAAATAGACATTCGTATTTGCAAAGAACCATACTTTCATATACCCACAGGTTAATGCATAACAAAATAGACATTTATGATAAACGGTAGACTTGTCGCGTCTTACCATATCAGCTCGCAAAATTAGAAGTTAATTCGTGGGGAATCAACGCGAAACGAAGTCACTATCTCATTTGCGCAACAAAAACTTTTTTTTTCTTCTTTTTTTTTTTAGGAGCGGGTGAGAGAAGGGTAGGGTAGGAAATGAAAACCATTTTTTTTTCCTGATACATTTTAATTCTTTAGCATTTTAAAGCTGTAACATTATCAGATATGAGATAGATATGAGGTATTTTACGCAGCGAAATCAGTAAATCTTTTTATTTCACTATGGACACGATTTTTTTTTATCATTCTGATAAACAATTACCGTGTAAAGGAGATTCACAGAACTTCAAAATGTTACTTTGGTAATTAGTTATAAAAGCATCTTTGGAAAGAAGTTAATAAGATTTTATTTTTACACTGTAGCCCTTTCAGTTAAGGAATTTACAAGTAAAAGGGTCCTGCATAAGAACAACACTAAATGCATATAAGGTTACAAATACGCATGCAGTTAGTACTTGGTTATCACATTTCTGTTTGTATGTTTTGTAATGCAGCGTGATACTTTGATGTTCCCAGTTGAGACGTTGCAAATAAACAGGTTATTTCGCCTTAGTTTCTTACATGGTATCCATATTGGATTCTGGTAAACTTTGGTAATTACAGTGGAAGGCTGTTGGAGACTCCAGACTCCAGATATTCAAGCCGTTAGACCTATGTGAAAGACGTTAGTGTTCCTCCTCTCTCTGCTCTGTTTGTGTGGTTTGATTTGAGTCGAATCCCCTGCCCCTCCCATAAACACTATCACACACTTGCACATACACCTACTCGCCATCGTCATCCTTCAATCCTTAGTCTTTTTTTCTTTCAGAAGGCATTAAAAAAATACATTTTCGATGATATTTCCTATTCTATTACTCTTAATTCATCACTGTTTTTCATTTAAGTCTTTATCTCTTGTACAGTGCAAGTACACTGTGATTTCGCTTTCAAGTGTCGGTAAATCCAAACGAAAAAGTAATTAGATCTCAGAAATTAATATTAATTAACTATTATCTCCACAAAAAAAAAGTGTGGCAGAGCGACGCTAAAGTATGATCTAGCTTTCTCTTTCATAAACTCAGCTCGGTCAGCAGGGGCGAGGCAAGGTTTTTCAAAGTGAGGCGCCGACTTTATTGGAACAGGGACGTTGATTCGTTTTCATGATAGAGGGGAGAGGGCATTTTGCTGCCACTTGTCTACCAGAATGCTATGGGCTGACAAGCAAAAATCAAAAATATATATATTCAACGGTTCTTGCTACCTGACAACTTGAAGAAGAAAACCAACCCAAAATATGTAAACTTCGAAAGAAAAACAAATATTCCCTATAGAAAGGTACGAAAATAACAAAATCGGATAAGAATATTATGACATTTCAAAATAATATCACACCTTTTCGTTGTCTCTCTTTTTTTTTTTTAAGTTTATTCATTTTTTTTAATGGACCTCCTCTTTAACCCCCACAATAACCTGACAAGCAAAAACCAGCGCCATTACCCCTGTCCCCGTAGGCCGTGTACTGTAGCTGACAATGCAGGGCACATAGTAGGCCTTCATCTTTTGGCAGTCTCCTTTAAAACGACAGGCGTTTGTGCTTGCAAAGTACTGTCGAGGTGGCATTTTTTTTTTCACTTCACACAATTTTGTACAGCAACCACAATCCGAGAGAAGATTGTGCAGACACACCTTGTCGTTGTCAATAAGTGAGCGTGAGAGAATACTGCGGCAGTCATAATTGTGTTCATGTTCATAACCAGGGACTGTTCTTCCTATGGAATGGAAGGACAGTCCCGGTCAGGAACATGAACAGTATGTGCACTATCCATGACCCCCCCCCCTCCCCCTTTGTTCATGAGATAGTGTCTCTTTTCTTATGAGAAAAAACAAATATATAAAAAAAAACAGTAAACATGTAAATAATACTCAGTTATATTTGAGCTTATTGGAATTTCTCTCTTTATTTCTTATTCTTCTACATGGTTGTCATGAGTTCTTATTTCCAAGTCATGTGTTTTTGTCATGGACCAAAATGTTTTTTTGTTGTTGTTTCTTTTTTTTTTACAGATGTAAAGTTGCATTAAAGTAAATAATTACAGACATACGAATGTCTAATATGCATATTTTTACACAATATACAAATACCAAATACGAGATTACTGGAGAAAATTGGGTAAGGCCGGGGATTGCCTGTTATGTATAGGAGCCTCATCTCCACTTCGCGCTCTTTAAGGTTTAGCGGTCTCCTGCACAGATCCCTGCGAATTATCCAACATGACAGCCAGTATATAAATGCACGTATTATACATACCCACAACATTTCCTGACTTTGTTACCAAAGTAGACAGATCGTACAAAACAATCAAGAGGAAACTAGAAACGACCTTATGGCGACTGATATGCATCCATAATATTCCATGGTTCTCACAATGTTTACATATTATGACAGATTTTGCTCTTAATTGCTCCAATCTGCAAAGCTATTAGAGTCAAACATCAATCTGGGCCAACAAACATAACCCTCCAAGGACTTAGTGCTAGAGTTAGGGTTGTGATAAGGTTTTAGGTTTAGTTTTATGTGAGGGTTAGGATAAGGGCTAAAGAAAGGTCGGAGTCCTCCGCGCCTTCAAGGTTTAGCGGTCTCCCATACAGATCCCTACGAATCATCCAACAGGACAGCCAGTATGTAATTGCACGTATTATACATACCAACAACATTTCCCCACTTTGTTACCAAAGTAGACAGACCTTATAAAAAATCAACAGGAAACTAGAAACGTCGTTATATCGACTGATATTATGCTTCCGCCATATCACATGGCTCTCTCAATAGTTGTATGACATATTTTGCTCTAGCCACACATTGCTCCTATGAAATACATTGTATCTGGACGCTATTAAAGTCAAACATCGATTCGAGGCCAACAAATAACCCTCCAAGGACAGGGTGAGGATTAGGGTTAAGGTTAGGGTTAGAGTTGTGATAAGGTTTTAGGTTTAGTTTGATATGAGGATTAGGATTAGGGTTGAAAAAAGACCGGAGCAATAATGTCGCATGAGCAAATGTCGTGTCACTCTTCAATCACTACCCATAGGTCTAAGGCCAAAATACTGAAATGATGTGTTTGAAAGTTTTACACAACCACACATGTGTTACGAGTTTACAGTCCTTATAAAACCAGGATTCACTTAGATGGCTATTCTGTTTCCGATAGCAAGACAATATTCTGGAATTGAATTCCACTTGACCTTTGACCATTAGGCCCCATGGCCTGCAACTTTCGTTAAATGATCGCTAACTAGTAATGTCCACTTTTCAGGACATGGACAAATTTTGACATTTTAACATTGTCCCTTGACCTTTGACCACATACTTTTTCCCTACAGAATCATTGTCCAATAATGCATTTATGCATTGAACAAACTCCAAGGAAGCAAAGCTCCGACCTTTTAAAGGGGGAATCCAGTACAAACATAAGTTAGTCTGATAAAACAGAGTACAATATCTCGAGTTCAATGGTAGAATTGTCTTTAAAATCGAGTGAAAAATAAGGAAGTTATTACATTTTGAAGTTTCGCTAATTTTCGGGAAACAGTTCTTGAACGGTCGATATGAATATGCAAATGACAAAGTGAGCATGTCCTCCAGTCACATCTTGCCACATAGCTTGTACATACAATTTCGAAATTTCCAGTTTTTCATTTAAACACAATTATGCTCGAGGCTAAAACCCTGGTATCACACTGGTCACGATTCTGAAGTTATTCAATCACTAATAACGTCATGTTTCAGACTTTAATGACAGAAACATTGCATTTTCGTCATTTTTGTGTGTGTACACAATCAATGGAAATGTTTTTGAGGTTGTTACATATGGTTAGCTTACTCATTTGCATATTACATGTATTCATATCCACTGTCCAAGAACTGTTTTGCGGCAATTAGCAAGACTTCAAAATGTCAGAATTTCCTTATTTTCATCCGATTTCAGTAAAATTTTTACCTTTGAACTCAAAAGGTGTTACTTTTTTTTTATCAGACTAACTTATTTTTGGACTGTATTTCCCCTTGAAGAGGAAGTGAAGTAGAACTATAAGACAGTTTGATGCGGCTTTCACTTCTGTAAATATAAGTGATAGGATAACCCGGACGTGACGCGGCTAAGATGTGTGTGTGTGTGTGTGTGTGTGTGTGTGTGTGTAAGTGTGTTATTTCCTGTCATGTTCTCGCATGATTTCAATGCCCTTTTATGGTCATGTAACCCAGGAAATTGTCCTTTCACTACAAGAACAACGGTAATCTCAAGAAACTAGCAGTGCATTAGAACACAGGACAGTTTCCCCTTGAGCCAATGATATACTCGTTCAACCCTCTGTGAAGAATGGTATCCAGTATATCAAACTAGGTGCCAATACATTTCCTGACGGTTGGAATTCATTTCGTTGTTACATAAAAGTGTGTGTGTGCCAACCACATTGGCGGTTAAAAATTAATACAGAGAAGCATGGAGACTTAATAGAAGCAGGCAAAAGGAAAAAAATGGTCCAATCTTGCAACAACTACATTGGAGGTGATCGTACATAGACCCCTTGAAGAGACGAAATAAATTGGGTCTAGATGGTCTCTTTTGTTGTCATCAATGTCTACAATGGATAACAGCATGAGTGGACACCGTGTTTCTACACTGACTGGACAAGTCACCGCATTGATTATTTTCGTCTCTCTTCTTCATGGTGCGAGAAATGTGCGAGCAGACGCTGTCAGTAAGTAAGGAGTTTGAGAGAATGTTGCGGCTAACATTTTGCTCATGTAAGGAGCTATGTACTTTCCTATCCCGAAACCCCTTTGGTTGCCTTTGTTCTTATGAGCCAATGATCATACCGGACCACAGAAATCATACTCAGTCATAAATGACTTGTCATGAGTTCTTATATCTCTATAAGGGGATTGCCTGCAGGAGTCCCTCCCCACTCACCGCCCTATCAAGATTAAGTGGCCTTCCATGCAGATCCCTGCGAATCATCCAACAGGACACCCCAGTATGTACATTATATGCCCATATACCCACAGCATCGTTTTATCACTTTTTACTTTGGAAATGCGATTTAGATTTTATAAATGACTTACAAAAAAAAATTGTGCATCGTCTTTCCCAGGACAGATAAGTTCTCTTTCCAGTGCTGCTCGTAAAGTGTATTGGCGGATGCACTTTCGATTGTTTAATCCTCACTATATAGATGCGTCACAATACCTTGAACCTCAAGAACGTACTCCTCCCCAGCACGTAAATACACAACATACAACCTTTGAATTTTTATTCCATTTTGTTTATTTAATTTCCAATAAAAATATCATAACATGTGAATACACATAATAACACAGCAATTTAATGAAACAAACAAACTGTGAAATGAGATACAATGTTGTAAATTTCACGAGGCACTATAGATATAGTAATAACGAGATAAGAGAGGAGTTGTAGACGATAAAGAATTGCAAAAAAAAAAAAAAAAGGACTTGAAAGCAAGGCTTACAAAAATACAGCCCAATCCGTAACGTAAGAATGTCATGACAAAATGTCTTTCATTCAAAAGTGATGGTATTAAACCTTAAAGCTTTTATCAGATCGTTATAAATAAAATTCAAAAATTTGGGGTCAGAAAAAGAGACTCTATGAATATTGCCAAAATAAGTCGTGGTCAAAGGCAAATGGAATCCATTGGATTGCGGGTAAGATATGAAAAGATGAAAATGAAATCAAATACAGGAGGGGGGGGGGGAGAATTTGTGAGTTTTTACATTAATTGTCCAGTCCTAATTGCAAACGATACAAACATACTATTCTTTAAAATATTATTTTCTGGAAATGAAATATCAGTATGGCATCTCACTGACTTCTTACGAATAATACGAAGTTATTTTTTCTGTAAGGATAACATTATTTCTAGATATGAGCTATTTGTGTTTACCCAGGTGAGTATGGCGTAATATAAATACGGTAATAACAAAGCAGAGTAACATGGAAACAGCGTTTCTGGAAAGACAAAACTTAATCTTATTTACAACGCTTTTGTTGTTTGAGATAATGCAACAAAACTGCCGCGTAAGTTTATTGTCTAGAATCAAACCAAGCAATTTGATTGAAGTGACTTCTTTTATAAATATGTCGTCCAGGAGAATATTCCCTGATAAGAAATTCCGAGGCTTATAAGAAGGCATATTTTAGCTTTTTTTTTTCTTCTTTTGCTTTTAATTTATGACCAGTTTATTTCCTCTCAACCACTCACTACTAACTACTCTTTCCACTGAATTTTCATCGCCCACGCTATCGAAATTTCGTATGAATTGGAAAGGGCTGAAAGACACACTTAAAATCAACCTACATAATCAATGTCTCGCGAAGAGGAATGGACATTTGTAATGTATATATGATATGAAAATGTTCAATGAGTTCTCTCGTCTTCTTCTTCTTTTATAAGCTTTTAGGTTAGGCGGAGTGGAAGGAGAATCCGAGGGCCAAGTAGAAATGCTGCTCAATAACGGTCAATGGAGGACCATGTGTTTCACAGACTACGCCGTCCGTACCCTCAGTATCGTTTGTAGGCAACTGGGATTTCTCGGGGTAAACCGGGTAAATTCGGTTTCGCGGTCCCCCGGACAATCCTATCAGACTGCAGATTTTTCTTTCTACTGCCATGGATATGGTGAGGACAACAATACATAATATTCCGGTGAAGTTTCACCTTATCTATATTGAGGGCATTGGTTAATCTCACATCGAGAATACGTATGCAAAGCTCTGGGTTACTTCATTTCTTTTTATGTACTCTTTGAATTTTATTACACTTCCGCCGCCCCAAAAGTGCAAGAGGCGTAATAACGTTGGGTTTTCTGTAATTTCCGCCCGAGACCTCATTATCGAAATTTGAGAAAAACTGGTGCACTTGAATAATTCTTGGTATATCATCAGGTATATAGTATTAAAGATTCTCACCTCGTTCTCCGTACAAAATTCTTCACCTTTCGTACGCCTACATCCTAATCACACAAAATACAGTTCCCATATGTGTCACACATAATATGAAGTATAATTTGGCTGCTGTATAGATTCTTATGAAAGTCACCGAACTTGGGTAAGATTGTCATCTTTCATCAAGACTTATTTATGTAGGAATGTACTTATATGTAGTAATTTTATTTGACAGGTAGGGGGAAAATGGGAATTGTCACTTTGAAAACTTTGTTGGAAAACTGTCAACGATAAAATTCACGGGGTCATCAGGGTCTAGACGAAATTTCATATTTTTGGCTTATGTTTTGTTAATTGAAGACCGGTAGTGCTACTATCAATGTTAAGACAAATATATTCGAAAATATTTTCTTTGAGTATTGAGGGCCAATTTCTAGGTCAATCCTTGGGAAGTGTTTAAAATCAATTAATCTCCTGGAAATGTAACTGATGGGGAGATAGCAAAAAGCTGCATGAGCAGCCGAGGCATTCCAGTCCGTCATATTTGGCGTTGAAATTTCACCTTTACTGCATTCTTGGGGGATTTTAGTGACAATATTTTGTAAGTGCAATATGCTGAAGTTGACGTTTTTCTTTTTAGCAAAACGTCTTTAAATTATGTCATTGTGATTCACTCAATGCTGTGTAAATTGTCCAGTTTCATTTCTTTTTTAATTTTGGAAAGATATATCTTTAATATGTAAATTCAGATAATTTTTTCTTCGTGCATCCATGTTCTTTGCAGAAACTGTACTAAGCGAATGTACCAAGGTACCGGTCGACTGTTCGGCAGATACAACTGCTAGTGCCAAATGCTACGACCAGGGTAAGCTTCCAAAATTGAAACTCGATCCAACAGATAACCCCTCCCCCTCCCGCAAACAAAACAGCAATAAAACAAATTCAATTCAGAGTCTAGCACAGGATAGAATTCCAAACGCTGTAATCTATATAATGCGAAAGAAATGTGTTATTTATCGGAAGTTCCAGGCTTGAACGGAAACCCATTTGTTTTGGTATGTGCCTTACTCGGAACTAGATGCCCAAAATCCAGAATTTTATTACGTCAAATTAATGCCCAACTCCCCACTTTAATTATGCCAAATATCCTAACATTTTTGTACGGAGGCAGGAAAAAGGAGAATTCCTTGAATGTGTTAGAGTGGATGGGCGCTTGGAACGTGTAGAATGTAAATATAGCCCCAACGAAAATTCGTTGCGGAGGGCAAGTGATTTTCATGCACAGCAAATAACTTCTTCATACTGAGAGGATATTAGTGGCTTTCTGCGATCAACATTAGTTACAATGATTTATAGTCTATCTTAATTCATGTTAAGTCATGTGCAATGAACTCTAAAGACCATCAACCTGATATCCCAGTATCAACCGAGCCTTTTAGAACTAGAGTTACCGCGGGAACGTCTGGGTAGTGGCAGGGTATTTTTTTTTCCACCTGCCGTTTGAAACGGTCCCCGATCGCAGTAACTTTGCCAAGTTCTACCGTAGCATTTGCTTGTGCTAGCCTTTTACTTGAATCCGTATGCATAAAAACAAGTGATTGCTTGCGGGCAAAACCTTGTGCTAGCAAGCACAAGCAATAACTTGTTTGCTGCCCGCAAGCAGTTGCTTAGAGACCAAGCATTTGCTTAAAAACGTATGCATAAAATATGCCTTTTGCTTGTTCTTGCTAGCAATTGCTTACGATTTTCCAAGCTCTGTAAAATGAGCATGAACTTTTGCTTAACTGGGACGTTCTCTTTTAAATATAATTTTCGTATCCATAAAAGAAACACCAAACTTATAAATCTACAAGAAATTACTTCTAAGTAGTTTAAGAAACTTTTTCGTTTCAACAACGGGAATGTCCAGTGGTTAGCATGCACGATACAGGTACAGGTATAGGGTGTCTGACTTCGGTGGAGAGCAAGGAGACCTCTCTCCACGTGCGACCTGGCAGATCCGGGTATCATAATCAGTGATGGAAATCAGCCAGTACGTGTGTGTATAGATGTGTCTGTGTGCGTCTGTGTGTGCATTTATGAGTGGCATTTCATAGTTCCTCCCTGCTATGTCAGGAAATGTTTCCGCACACACATGCCCTTTCGAATACATGCTGTCACACCCGCCTTTGTTCTTGTGTTCGCACAGGCGTGACGTCCCTTTTGTTGAAAACTCAAGCAATTGCTTGTGCGGGACAAGCAAAAGGTATGAAAGCACAAGCAAAAGGTTATGCATATGGTATAAAACAATTCCTTGTGCTAGACCTTTTGCTAGACGAGCTTGTGCTTTTGCTTGAAGCAATGGCTTACAAGCAAGTGCGTGTTTTATGCATTCGGCCCAGTACCCCGACACTACCCTCGCAACCTTTCCATTAGAACTATTTGAAAGTTCGGTAACATTCCTATAAAACATTCAACCCGCATGCGCGACATTGTAAATAGAGAATGATTGACACTCCACGCGTCTGTCAACATGCATGGATTGGAAGCACTGATCTCTAGGTAGTTGAGATGAGTGATTGTGTAACCTTCACTTAGACTTACAGTGCAGGGCTGGGCCGAGCCTGGGCCGAGCCCAGGCTGAGCCCGGCCTCAGTTGCGGTACTCGGCCGTTCAATTCTGTCCGTTTACAGCAGAGGGCTCGGCCCAGGCTTTTAATTCAAACCTTTCAATATTTTGTCGTAGTGGCGCTCTGCTTGTAAACATACGATTATTGTTATGGGCGCGCCGGTCGCAGTTTGGTACCGCATTTCGCCCAGTTTGCGTTCACAGTGGGAAAAGGCCGGGCCGAGCCCGGGACGAGCGGCGGCCGAGACTACCTCCAGAGCTTGGCCAAATGCGCGGACGTTTTTGGTACCGCATTTGGTCTGTTGCGCATTTACAGTCAAATGAAGACCGGGCTGGGCCGCGGCCGAGCCCGGCCCTTTCACTCACTGTAAACGGGGTCTTAGTTCGGTGTAGGTTACTAATGCACGCGCTATCTAATACACAAGGATCACATCTTCAAGAAAATGAATCTAATCAATCTGATCTGATAGAAAGGGTATTTGGGAAAAAATCCTGTAAGCCATATAGTTCCACAAAAATGCACACATTATGGAGGACTAACCCGGACTAATCCGGCTTAGCCGCATGTGAATAATGATTATGTCCTTTTATATACGGTAAGGGTAAATGTTATGTGCTTCTCCGCCTCCCGAAATAAAATCCTCAGATTTTCATCTTTTTTTGCACTGTTCTGCAGGGATTTTTCGTTCTTTTGAAATCTATTAAACTTTGGAGTGTATTTCTTCTCTATTAGAGAGCATCCTTGGTAACGAGTTGGATGTATTATGACCTGTTATTGTTCTCTTTGAATCACATCACTCGAAGAAGGGCATGGTGACCGAAAATTTGTGTGCTTTGTAAATAAACTGCTGATATTGACAACATGACGAATTTCTGGAGGTCTGTTCTCCTCCTATAGTATATTATATATAGGGCCTATATATTTATTTATGTATGTATTTACATGTATATATATATATATATATATATATATAGAGAGAGAGAGAGAGAGAGAGAGAGAGAGATTCCACGCCCCCCCCCCCCCCCCCAAAAAAAAAAAAAAATGAAAGATACAAGGGAAAAAATTAAAATATTCCTTATGATTTTTTTTTTGTTCCTATAACAGTACATGCCTCGGTGCGAATGACACTCCTTAGTAATAATCATCCTGATTACCCGCAACCTTTTCGAAATAAGAAAGTAATTACGAGTAGAAGGTGTTGCATTTGCCATTAAAATATCAATTCTAGTCAATTAGCAGTCATATTGTTATCCATTATAATAAGTATTATTGCACGCAAACTTTCACACAGCTTAATATCTATTATCGTTTCCTCTTCATTCAGTGAAATTTGTGTTCTTTTTTTTTGTCACATGATCATGCCTGAACTGAAGAAAGCGGCTACTTAGGTTGTTTCCAGTACTTGCAATACGACAACTCGTTGGGAGATAGACAAAGGGTGCAAGCCAATGACATGACCATTGGTCGCTGTAAATGGTTTTGTCAAACTAGAGAATACAGGTACTATGGACTTACGACCGGAGACCAGTGCCAGTGTCAAAACGTCAGTATCACATGGAGTCAGTGGGAAGACAGATACTGCGACTACAATTGTAGCGGTGATCAAAACGCGCACTGTGGCGGGCGACTTTCTATGGCCATCTTTGAAGGTATCATAGTTGCACACAAATGATAATCTGTGATCCCCTTAGTTTTAAATTCCATCGAGTCCGAATTAGAGGACTTAGATCGTGATAAATATTGAAAAGAAACACAATAGTCGTATATTATCCAATTGTGCCGTATATAAGCCCCATTTGCAGCTGTTTGTTCTTATTGAAATCAGACTCTTTAAAAAAAGGTGATATTATGATTAACGTGAAAATGACTTTCAATACAGCAAACGTGCAGAAGTCAAAGAAATCAAGAAAGTAACCCTCCACAAAAAAACTACTCTGTCTCCACGATGTGTCAAATTCTTTGTATTTAAGCACAGGAAAATACTTGGTGACGAATTCCTTCGATGAGAAGTATCTGCTAGTAGATTAATTAACAACGGTGGAAGCACTGACATTGCGCATTACGAAGCAGTGACAAAGCTTTCCATCCCTGTGATGGTAGCGAAGCTGCCTTTATTCAGTGTTCGCTTGAGCAGGCAAAGTATATATGATGTTTGCTAAAAATGTTGTTGTTGTTGTTGTTGTTGCTGCTACTGTTTTGTACGCGATATCTTTTGGGTGTGAGTGTGACTGTATATTGACTTGAAGCTATCCGTATGCTCTGTTTTGTCTTTCTATTCCCAAGTGACACCGGGTACACCTTCTCGAAGCTCAACCGTGGAAACTCCACGGCAGCCAACCAGTTCAGCGTACACGGAAACGATGGCCTCTCAAGGTATGTTTCCTCGCTTGTCCCTTCGTTTGTGAAACAATATGATAAGAATATGAGCCTTTACCGAAATAACAGTTTTCGTGCAAACGTTGCCAACGCCATTTAAACGAAGACGCTTCCTTTCTCCGCAGGACGTGAACCAACAACCAAAGCTGACATTACTGGTGAAGCTTCCGGCACAAGTTTTACCGAAGACATGACGTTCCCTACCAGGAAGAATGGTGCAACTGACAAGGAAACTAAGAGTAAGGATTATTCAGAAAAAAAAAGTCTGACTTCCATTTCATCGATGAATACAGAGAGAAGTTATTCATGTCTTGACCCCTTACCAATTGCTGATAATTAACTAACAAGTGTTTTTTTTTCCTCCGTTTTCGAATAGTACTCCTGTTTTGTTGATATTAGCAAATCTTGTAAATCTTTTGAATTTTGAAGAGGTTGTAAATCCCCACTCCCCCCCCCAAAAAAAAAAGAAAAAAAAAAGAAAATGGCTTGTAATGTATTGAAAGTTTCTATTGGGACCAGGGGAAACCAATTAACTTTTTTTTTCCTAAAGTTAGGTTTGATGACATTGACGTTTGAATGAAATGGATGCAACAAGCTTCAACGACAAATAAGTACAGGAGGAGGTAAATCTTAATTATGGTGACATACTGGAAAGCTGTAATGCATTGGGAACAATATGAATATAATATTTCGTTACATTTTAAAAGTTTTAATCACTTTCAATCTGATCTAAATATTCACTTGTTCTCGTAGTTGGAGAATTAATTATTTACAGGTAAAAATCGATGTGTATGTGTTTTAAAGTTTTTGTTGAAAGAAAGGAGTTATTTCAGCAGTAGAGGAGCCATTGATATGACTGTTAATGCCCTATCACTGATAACTGCCAGTAGATGGCAAAATACTAAATTTGATAGAAAACTTGCTATCAAATGACCTGGTATTACTTTAAAGGGGCCTAAGTATCATCCCTTTCAATTTGATATTTTGATGTTTGCCTCAAAATCATCATATTTATCCATGCATCAAACAGAACGTGGTAGACCAATTCTAGCTATTGTGTCTCTTTTGTCCAGTGCAATATAGAAACAGTTAATATAATCTGTCATACTTCTCATTATTGCCGTCCCAATTCGCAGTTCCAACAGACATCATGACGCCAATTACTGTTGGAGCTGTAATTTTTGGCGTAGGCTCATGCCTTGGAGCTATTTTGCTTCTGTTATATCGAAGGTAAGTTTGTCTAGCAATTTGCATCTAATGAGATTACATAGATCCAGGATCATGATTGTGTTGCAAATTATTGTCCTTATAGTCCGAAACAACTTTCAGTAGAAATAACAAACAAAGGAGATGGTGTGCACAAATAAACAACAACAACAGTAATTGGGGTGGATAACCATCATATCACAAATACCTCCAATAGTTTATAATTATGGCCATGGTATGTCTCAAACCTATCTGTGGAATTTGGTAAGGGCTACTTCTTGAATAACAATACAATTATAGTAATAATAATTTAAAAAGATGGACTAGGGGAACTGCCACCGCCCCTGCCCTTCGACCGTGAACCCAGCATTTAGATTTATCAAGAAAAGAATTCCTTTAGAGATGATTTATGATTAATTGAAGTGTTGTGCTTTCATTTATTTGACTTCTCTTAAAAAAGAGCTTCTTCTACTATTCATGATCTTCTTTCTTCCTACCATTAATTCTTCATCTCTCTCAGAAAAAGAGAAAGAAATGTTCAGACTCGCAGCACCGCAGATGTTAAGGACACACATACCGGTTTGCCAACTCTGTCCGGTCCCTCCCCCACGTACGAGGATATCAACGACTATGCTGAGTCGAAATTATTCGATGACCATTCAGACTGGATTCACAAGAATCAGGACGTGGTGGCTCCGCGCAAGACAAAAGCGGACTTGATTTTATATCAGAATCAAAGCGTCCTAAGGCCTGGTGAAGGGAGAAAGGCGCACCTGCAATCAAACACTCTGGCCGACTACGATGATGTCGTGTACTAAACTTGTTAATAATTGTTATTAGTGAATGAGGATGTGAAAAGAATCACTTAAGAATGATTTTGAATCCTCCCCATCATGAGCATAGCACGACTCTTCCATAAGTAACAAGGTAGTAAAACCCCAGACGAATAGAATAGATAGAATAGATAGATAGAATAGATATGACGCCGTAAAACGGGAAATTAAGCTATTGGTGTAATGATTGTCATGTATTTTGTTGCGTCAGTGAGGTACCACACTTCTTTTCAATCGTATGATTACGTATGATTTTTTTTTTTTTTTTTACTATCAGGGAAACGAAATTCGAAAGAGGTACGCCAAAGGCAATCAGAAATGATATCAACATAAATCCATTTGTTGAAATTAGCAAAAGCAATTTGCAGATGAAACAAAAACCCAGCTTTAGTGTTTCAAAACAGTTCTAAAATGTGAGTTATTAATAGAAACAACCAGTGTAAAAAAGTTAATCAATGTAAGTATTGTTAAATATACAAAATGTGAACAATTAATATCATGATATTATTTCTAGACTATACCGTCTACAGTTATGGTTTAGTGAGAAAAATAGTGATATCTCCTTATATTTTAGGCTTTATTGCGAAATGTTATGGTAGGACGTTTTGTGATAAAAGTGAACTATATACGTATGCATCAAATGCAAAACAAAATTTCTTTATAGTAGCGTTGGTAATATGGAAGTCAGAGGACGAAGATAGAACTACAAAGGACTTAGGCTAGTGCCTTATCTAGGTTATGTCCTAATTTTTCTTAATAAGATATGATATTTAAAGGACATAGGGCGCTCAGATGACCCCTTTTCACTACAATGCATTGTTTACCATTTGCAGATGAAACAAAAACCCAGCTTTAGTGTTTCAAAACAGTTCTAAAATGTGAGTTATTAATAGAAACAACCAGTGTAAAAAAGTTAATCAATGTAAGTATTGTTAAATATACAAAATGTGAATAATTAATATCATGATATTATTTCTAGACTATACCGTCTACAGTTATGGTTTAGTGAGAAAAATAGTGATATCTCCTTATATTTTAGGCTTTATTGCGAAATGTTATGGTAGGACGTTTTGTGATAAAAGTGAACTATATACGTATGCATCAAATGTGATAACTCGAACATTTTTTTTTTTTTGATCACTGCTCCCAATGGTAAATAGTACCTACAATCGTTTTCTGTATGTACTTTTTTCCCCTCAAGAATGTGAATCTGGAAATCATTTCTAATAATATCAGTCAGTTTCGGAGCAATCTGAAAATAACCAATCGCTCTGGGAATGCCCCTTCTCGATCGCCAAAAATCAATATACCGCCATCTCTTGGTGTGACATCATCGACAGAACTGGAAACCAATTCGTTTCTCAGTTGGTGTGGACTGAGCTATGTATAAGTAATACTTTGATCACTTAACTGCATATAATTTTTGTCGCCCTGGTAAACGATTACTATTGTAACTTGGACTGGGGACAACTCGGTCCTGCTGTCAAAGCGAGGCCGAGTTGTCCCGGTGGGTTGAATCAATCATGAAATTGTGTGTTTGTGTTTGTGCTCCTTTTGTGTCTTGGTCTTGGTGACATCCTTTATAACCGTAATATTTCATGGTATTGTGTTCATGATTTTGAAGATAATTCATAACTTTTGGGGGATATAATGATATAAAACTGATATTTCACACAACAATTAATTTATGCATACGCGCATGTTCATTTGCGTTGTATCAACTCGACCCCTTGAGTTTAAGTTGTGGTTTTGTCAGTAAATCTCTTCAAATTATCACTTTTATTGTGCATGGAGGTATATTTAGAGTAACTAAAACTAATTTCTTCTTTGGAGAGGTCGGATATAGCGCATGTTAGATGAAATAATTGATGTTTATTCACCTTCCTGGGGCCCGTTTCATAAAACTTGTCATAGATGTGACAAGCTACTGAAATCCTTGCATCTGATTGGCTGAGAGCAAATTTGTCATAGAAATGTGGCAGTTGTCACTGATGACAAGTTTTATGAAACGGGCCCCTGACCTGCACCCGTGGACCCGTACTCTGCTCCCGCCACCAGCAGCTTGCTCAGTGGCAACATGGACCTACTACATAATTATGAACATTCATCGCTCGTTAATTAATTCGTGCACCTGTCTCTATCAAATGCGTCGCAAAAACATTTTGAACATGCTTTTCTGCTTTGATCCAGTGTTGTCCACAGACAGCCAGCCTGGATAGAAACAAGACGGCGCTTTGAGAAATCTAAAAACTACATGCGCAGAAGATAATAACTCTCTTAAATCAAGAAAAATGCATGTGCCGTTGTGGTGTATATTGCGAAATCATCGCTAAAGTAATTTCATTTGCGGAATACAAGTACTTTACAAGAAAAAGCAAATAATTAGGCAGGTTTACTGTACTTTGTAGTCTATTTTCCCCCATTTGTCGCACATTGTTTTAGAGTAAACATGGAAAGTAACAGTAGACAACATGCTAATTTTACCATTCAGGGACGTTACATGGGTGGCCGCGAGTGTCCCTTTCAGTAATGACCAATTTTGTGACCCAAACTTTGTCCTTGTTGAGGTTTGCTGCTCCCCATCATTGCTGTTTATTGAAAGGCAGTTGAGTCTGAAAAGGCACCTCAACCAAATAGGACTGAAACGAGGGAAACGGTTCTTTTGTCAGTGACGATGCACGATTACACGATCGTCATTGTCCAAATGTCTGAATGTACTCATGAAGATGTACATAATCAGGTGGCGGTGGTGATGACTGGATCAAAGAAAGACCTCATTTCGTAGTCCATAATACGTGTAGTATATAGGTCCATGGTGACAATGAAACAGTACACTCTGGACAGAAGTCAGAGCAGCCGACCACGGTACGGGCGGGAAAATGAAGAAAGAGACCTCAGTTTGTGGTACGGAGTTGCTGCACTGTTTCTATGCGTGACAAATTAATCGGGGGAATCATGTATGGGAAGTTAACTATAATAATAGAAAGCTAAAAAACACGCTGTTCGTACAAATGTATTTCCTGCTTAATGAACACTCTTACATTGTCATTATGTATGTGTTTTGTCGGCTTTATGAATGTACACATATGCCGAGAGGAAAGTGCTAAATAGCGCCATCAAAATATAATTTCAATAGGTAGGAGGTTGTGAAATATTAAGCCTACAGCATAGCCGGAAGTACTAGGTACAGTCTCAGAGGATTACCCGATCGCGGTTGCTATGTCATTTATGTATTTTTGGATATTCGATAACATCGATTACAGGATATAGGCCCTATGTTTCTATGGGGTCACAGCGGTATCCATCCAGCACAAGTCTGTACACGAGAATACCACTGAGTTTACCGGTCTATCCTGCCAGAGAAGTAACACTTGGATGTAAAAGCAAGGGGAAAAATAAGTATAACAATGTGAAATCCTTCGTCAAAGTTGTGCCATTGAATGAATACACGTGAACGTATGTAGGACATAATTATATTTTTGGGAATGCAAGATTCTTGCATTGTGTGAAGTAAGAAAGTGGCTGATGTTTCCAAGATAATAATGATCTATTAATGAAACATCAGTGGAACAAACTGTACGCAGTAAGGAGTTCATCTAATATACTAGTTGTTCATACATATGAGACATAATCAAGTGTAAAGTACACAAATTGCATTAACACTGATATGTTTTAGAGAGCAAAGATGTCACAGACAGAAATGCAATCAGCAATGGCAGAGTGGATTCCACGTGAATACAGACATTGACATTGACATTGACTTTGACAGTGTACTAGGTGTTACAAAAAACATTTCCCACTTTTGATCCTAAACAGTAGGAAAATTATACATCAGATAACACTGTCATTGATTATGAGTAATACAATTTAGTTTGAGGTGATTTGAATATTGGAGCATGTATCAGTTTTGTTTAATCCATAATTGATTTTAAAGTTAAGTTCGAGATTTTGGTCAAATTCGAACCCTCTGTACAAAATTGAATTTTAGACAAGGAGCAATGATGTGTACGTGCGTGTGTGCTTACAATGACATTGAACAATAGACATGAATACCATGAAAACCACTTTTTTTCAGAACTCCACTGACTAGGCTTCTGGACTCTTGCTCCCAGGCACGTGAATGCTTTATCAATAATTCATGAGGAATTGCCCCGAGCACTACAAGTCTGAATTCATGGTAAAGGGTAAAATGCATGCACAGGCAAAGCGCATGGATTGTTTTCATGTGCTTGCATACACTTCATCTCAGGATGAAGACTAGCTGTGATAGTGAAATTTCTCGTATGTTAAAGAATATATCCAAGCCCTTGCCGTTGTTCAGGACCGTTGTGTCTGGGTGTTAACCGCACACTCCCATACACACCAATGGACCCCTGCGCAAAATTAAAGTTTTGTACAGAGGATTGAAATAGAGCAAAATCTGAAACCTAACTTCGTATACCAAATGAAAATAGCAAGTAAATCTTAAATTAAATGAAACTGATTTGAGCATGCATTTTTTAATTACCGCCAATAAAATCTTACACTTTCCAGCTGTTGCTCATATCAATGCCAGTGTTATCTGATATATGGTTTTTAAACTATTAAAGATCAAAAGTTGGAAATGTTTTTTTGTAACTCGTAGTCCTACTACTAGGTAGACGCGTCGGGCCCATGGTAATGTGTGAAGGAATATACCTATTCTAGTGGTTGGTAACTTTCAACGTGAAGAGCAAATGGTTTAATGAGAATTATGTTTCAATGAAAGCATTTTGAGAGTTGATTTAATACAGCCAGGTGTACACTCGCTGTGTTTTTGTTTATCGAGTTAGTAATGAAGCGATGGTGAATGATGGTGATATTGTTACGACTATTAATCACCACAAGGCAATTTACATTTTTCCTGGGTCACACAAGAAAAAAAAAGACACTTGATGGATCTTGTCGTCAAGATTGGGGCAATATTTTGAGAGGCCAAATGTTGAAGATTACTGAAATATTCCTGAAATTATCTCTCTTTTTTTTTCAACTGTGACTTTATCCAGGCTTGTCATTTGATGATATGATAGGTTGGATGGGGCAGACTGAGTACAATTATCATTACTATTATTTTTTGGCAATTATGTGCGTGAACACGATTCTGGAGGAAGGTCAAAGGACAAAGGTCACTGTACTGGGATCATAAATGTTTTTGTTCAGCTCTACCGATCTCTTCATAATCATCCCTGCTACGAAATAGAGTAGGCCCTACCCCTTTCACCACTGAGAAGTTTGACAAGTTTGATAGCATAATATACCATGAATACTGGTACAAGATTTTAATCGAGCATCACACACTACCGATATTTGATCCCTCAGACCCTTTTAACCTTTCAGCAAAAAAGCTGATCTATAACCTTCCTTCTTCAGTTAAACATAACTGACGTCATCATCGCCCTTGATTTAAAAAAAAAAAAGATCTTTATACTCTTAAACTGAGTTACAGTCTCCATAACATACGTTGGTTTATATTGTGTGTTTGAAATTCGGTATGCTATATTCTGCTGTTTATTTCCTACCGACTGCTAGTGGGAACCTGGAAATTATAGCAATTAGCTTCATAATATTTCACCTTTTCAACTTTTTGTACAAATCAATTGTGCTACTTCGCAATTATTTTTCATTATTTAGACATGGAAAATAATAAATGACATGAAATGAAATGGAATATGTAGCCGTGTAGTCGTTCACTCCTCTCTCTGTACTTTTCATTTTGAAGTTAAATTATTGATATTATATTGCGCATTTAACATTTTGTATTTCGCTCATTAATTTCCCCGAGTGTTAAACTTCGAATTCTGAGTACAAGCTCAACGAGGAAAATCAAACACGCTATGGTTTCATTTTACCTTAAATGATACGGCTTCGTATTTTGTCTTTTTTGCCGAAAACTATTAGTATCGCGGTATGCGATGCTGATTTGTTCTGAAGCTAAGTAGTCTCTCCTTTGCTGTGTATCGTTAAGAGAATGATGTTCTCACGGATTTTTGATTAGTTTGATACTCTCGTGAAGTGGCGCTGAACTATAGTGGAGTCATGATACCCTGTGCCTGTTCAAGTATTTCCTCTTAAAAAAGGGATACAATTCCAACATGAAAGTAAATCTTAGAGCAACATTATGTCTGAAAGGAAGAGACAGCGCAGGAGTGATCAAACAGTTGATTATTGAGAGGCAAAGAAAGAGTATGATGCATTGCAGATGAATTAAAAGTATGTGAGAAGCCTGGTCACTTGAAGATGAAGAGTACATGTACATCAAGACGATCTGGGGAAAGATAAGGACGACACAAAGACACACACACCTACACGCAGAAGATGGATATTTTATATGAAATAGGAATAATTTGTTTAGTCGACCTTGTTCACCATTCCAGAGAACAATAAAGTGAGAAGAACAATTACATGTGTAAGTCAGACTTTCAAAGATGAGAGTGAATGAGAGAAGCTTAGTAGCAAAACGTATCTTGTTGGGCTATTCGAAGACGTCATAGTGTGCGCAACTAATTCACACCAAGTTTGTCAAACATCATGTCGAAAAGCATCCATCTGAAATGGGGTACACCGGGAGGATAACTCTCGCACCGAAGAGTCTATGCTGCCTGGATAAAACATAGCATCTTCACTGAAAGTCTAAAAGGTCGAAATAAAACCTCAATGTACGCCTTTAACGTGTAATATGGGAGAAAACATTCTAATCAGTAGCAAGCATAATATAAAATCGGTTTGGCCCTTCACAATAGGCATGATCATACGGGTACATTATTCACCTATCGACACAAGCCTCACATCTGTCTCTACAGTAAATGTTCATCTGTAAAGACGAGCTCCTGTTTACAAGTTGACATGGAGCTCGCGACACTTTAATCATTCATTTCTTGATTCTACGCTCGAAGTACTTCATATTTTTTTTTTCATCTTAAATGTACATCATACTACTTCCTGGCCTCGTACCCTATATATTTCTATTTAATTATTACATTTCTTTCTAATATTTTATTTGAAAAGGCAGCGTTATCCTTTGATGATCTAGATAAAAAGTGGTAAATATGCAGGTTATTCATACTCTGTGCGAGTAAACTTTGTTTGCAAAAGTGTTAAGCTAATGGTAGTTTTCCAGATATTCTGACTGTGCGTGAAGACTTCTGCATTTTCTGTCTTTGCTTTGTCTGTGTGATTTGATTTGAGTCAGACACCACGCCCACCCCCAGAAACATACATCACACACGTACACAAACTCGTCATCCTTTAATTCTGAATACGTCATTATTTTTTTTTTTAATTTGTGAGCATGTTTCATATATTTTTGAGGTTATTTCCTGCTTTTGCATTTCTTCTTTCTCTTGACTAATTTGACTTCTTTCTAATTGTCTTTGCAAAAGTACAGCGGTATCTTATCAAGGTTCAATCAACCCAAACAAAACAGGCATCACCTCTGTGTATGAAGAAGAGTGATAAAACTAGAGTTAGTTCTCACCGCTCTCACTTTCAAAAATGCAAAATAGGCAATTTTATTGCACCATTGTCTTTTTTTTTTCGTTCGTGAACTCTTGTTCGTGCTCTCATATGTCTTCAATGCCCTCTTTTGGTTTTCGCTCATTTATTGTAACCACAGGGCTGATTCCAAGAAACTTGCAGTGCATAAAAAAAAACCGCTCAATAGTTTTTTTTCGCTCTGAGTAGAGAGATTTCTCATTATACTAACTAAACGGTATCCCGCACATTGAATCTTTCATTATTACTGGGTGTGATGATTGGCAAGTAGATCAATGAGTACTGAAATTACTTTTTGCTTTTTAATAATATTTTGATCCCCCTGCAATTTGGCTTTCGTAAAAATTGTTCCACTAATATGGGTGTTTTAAATTTAGTAAATACTATTAGTGGTGCAATTGATGAGGAGAAGTACTGCCTTGGTGTCTTTTCAGATTTGTCAAAAGCATTTGACACTATTGACCACAATATACTCTTAAACAAACTTTAACGCTGTGGTGTTCGAGGAATAGTCTTGAATTGGTTTAAAAGTTGTTGTTAATGGTGCCAAATCACAATCCAGTAATGTAACTTATTGTGTACCACAGGGATCTGTTCTTGGTCCGTTACTGTTTTTGATTTATAAAAATGATATCATTAAAGGGATGATACAGTATTGGTGGAGATGAGATTTGGGCTTTTAACTTTTTGCGAGATACCAAGAACACACTTATGAAATAGTGCAGAGCATACCATTTTAAGAGGAATTCAAAGTTTATTTGATAAAAATCGGGTTTGGAATGACTGAATCTTCCAAAACAAAGTAAAACAAAGCGATCGTAATAAAATGTGGGTCCCACACTTTATTAGGATCGCTCTGTTTTGGATATCTCAGCCATTTCAAAACCAATTTTCATCAAATAAAAGTTAAATTCATCATGGAATTAATGCTCTTTCATACATCATAAGAGGTTTCTCATTATCTCACCAAAAATGTTAGAAACATGAAATTAGGTCTCAACCAAAACTATAAGATCCCTTTAATTCGTCTCAATTATTTATTTATTCTCTTTTTGCTGATGATACATGCTTGTTAGATTCTCACAGGAATATTCACACTCTAATGCAGTCAGTCAATTCTGAAACTTGTAAAGTCTTTGCATGGTTTTGCAGTAACAAACTGTTATTAAATACTGGTAAAACTAAATGTGTATTATTTAGATCCAGAGGGAAGAAAATCCCTGAAAATGTTATTCCCTTAGATGTTGGTGGTAATCAAATCAACCGCAGTCAACATGTGCAATTCCTTTGGGTTACAGTTGACGAATTTTTATCTTGGAAAGAACAACTTAATGACGTATGTACTAAAGTGTCTCGCAATGTTGGTGTAATATCCAAACTTCGTTTCTTCCTTCCCCAATATACCCTAGTTAGTTTATACAATGCAATTGTTATGCCTCATTCGATGTATTGCAATATTGCTTGGGGACACACATTTAGGACTCATGTACATAAGTTGTATGTTCTTCAAAAGAAAGTTGTCAGGTACATAACAAATTCAAACTATAGATCACCTAGTACTAGTTTTTGCAGCTACATATTTTGCCGTTTGATGAAATAGTTTCTCTTCAATACTTAATATTTATGTTTAAATGTCGATCTCTTCAATATACATTTTGTCTGATGTGTTTGTGGAAAATGCTTCCATCCATCGTTATAATACTCGCCAGAGTAACTTCATCCATCAGCCATATGCAAGAACACAAACTACCTTAAATTCATTCAGAATAGTCTGTGCTAAAGAGTGGAATAAGTTGCCCCGTAATATAGTCAATTTCACTACACTGTCTCGATTAAAAATTTTGTGTAAAAGACACCTTTTCGACAGACTGAAATTAGGTACATGAATGTAGAAAATGAGATGAGGTAGCCATGTGTGAAGTGTGCATGCATGTGTGTATGCATGTGTGTGTGTGAGTGTGTGTGTTGTGTTGTGTATGGGGGAGGTGGTATACGTGTACTTGTCTGCATTTATTATGTTGTATATTTGTACATATGTTATACTCCATGTAAATATGTTACAACTTGCCATATACTGTAGTGTATTGTGTAAAGGGGCCCCGACCACAAGCTGTGCTTCACTGGGGTCCCAAACCTATCATTCTGAATTTGTGCAGATTATATCTTGTACTTTTGTTATGTTTGATTTGGTTTGAATAAACTGAACTGAACTGAACTATTTCAACGTAACACAATATTTGTGTGTAACAACCATCTTGGAGGTGATTGTAAAGAGACGTCCAGACGAGCCTAGTACAATTCAAGTAAAGTTTGGTGTGAATGGTCTCCTCTCTAATACCATCAATTGCTACAATGAATTACAGGAGCGGACACCCCCTTGCTACACTGAATCTTCAAGTGGCCGTATTCTTTGTTTTCGTCACTTTTCCTTCTGGTGTGAGAAATGCACAAGGAGACACTGTCAGTAAGTGTTGAATGTTGCTGGTAAGGTAATTCAGTTATTTCCATCCAACAAAGAGTAGAGCAAGATACTCCCGATGAATTTAGGCACTTAGAATACTGGCATGCTTATGGAATAATGTTGCCTCTTGCATTTTGATCCTAGTGTTATTTATTCCCCAATTATTTTATTTTTATTTTAATCTCAGGACATAAAATGAATGCACTTTTATTTATATGCACTGTCACCGAAAGGAAACAGCATCATCATAATACTCTTGAAAAGGAAATTGTACTTAATCAACGAAGATAATATCCCGACGAAAACATCTCTTTTTCAAAATAATTGTATCTGCACGCTATTAAAGTCAAACATCAATTCTGGGCCAACAAACATAACCCTCCAAGGCCTTAGGGTAACGGTTAGGGTTGTTATAAGGTTTTAGGCTTAGTTTGATGTGAGGATTAGGATAAGGGTTGAAGAAAGACCGGAGACCTCCGCCCCTTTAAGGTTGTATGACATATTTTGCTCTTATTTTGCTCCTATGAAATATCTGCACGCTATTAATTAAAGTCAAACATCAATTCTGCGCCAACAAAACTTAACCTTCCATGGACTTAGGGTTAGGGTTTAAGGGTTGTGATAAGGTTTTAGGTTTAGTTTGATGTGAGGATTAGGATTAGGGTTGAAGAAAGACCGGAGCAATTGTCGCATGAGCAAATGTCGTGTCTCCCTCCAATCACTAACCCGGCTGGTCTAAGGCCAATATATTGAAATGATGTGTTTGACAGTTTTACGCAGCCACGCATGTGTTACGAGTTGACATTCCTTAAACCAGGTATCATTTGGATGGCTTTGCTGTTTCCGACTACAAGACAATATTCTAGAATTTGAGCATTTCCACTTGACCTTTGGCTCCGAAGTTGCCATGAGACCCCATGGCCTGCAACTTTCTTTAAATGATATCTTACTCCTAATGTCCAATTTTCAGGAAATGGAAAATGTTTATATTTTAACAATGTCCCTTGACCTTTGACCACAAATCTTTCCCTAGGGAATCATTGTGGGTAATGCATACACCTAGTTACCTCCGCCAAGTGAGGAGGTTATGTTTTCGTTACCGTTGGTTTGTGTGTTCGTTCGTTAGTTCGTTAATTAGTTAGTTTGTCCGTGTGCAAAATAACTAAAAAAGTAGTTAACGGATTGGGATGAAACTTGCAGAAAAGGTTGAGAGTGACACAGGTACCAAACGATTAACTTTTGGTAGTGATCCGAGAATTTTGGGGGAATTTATGAAGGTTTTTTGATATTTTGGCAGGTAGGGTCAATGAACTGCGCGTATTTGAGGTTTGCATGCGCGCACTATAAAGTGCGTGCTCCAGTATACAAATGATAGGGAGCTTTAGATTTTAGACGCGCGGATCGCGGACGTTCAAAGGAAAAAAAAAAAAAACGTGTTCTGAGCGTGCGCAGTAGCGCGCGTAAAGTCTTGCGTCGCCTGAGTTTTTCACTACGCGTACTGGGCTATTTTCACGTCCGCACAGTTTGCGACGTAGAGAGCTTCTTCATGCACTGATCATATGGGGGCGCGATTTAATTTTTTATACGTTGTGTCCCAGCGTAATCTAAAGCTACTTTTCCACACGACGCAGGGAGAGGAGAACGTCCAGCGCAAGCGTCGGCTCAAACGCCCGCGCGTCAAAATCTAAAGCTCCCTAATGACTGCTATGAGGGGCACAGTTAAAATTATGGGCCCAAGGTGATGTGAAAACCGTAGCTATGCCCGAAGCGAAGCTGAGGGCATGGGTATGGTTTTCACATCACCGAGGGCCTACATAATTTTAACTGTGCCCCGAATATCAAGCAGTCATTATTTGTTTTATATACCGAAAATATAGAATCCGTCTTTTACAGCACGCTGATCGAATGCGCGGCGGTCGTATCATTGGTGCGTATATATGAGCGATCTATGAGTACGACTGTCTCTAAACCTATTTACAGGGCACAGTTTATTTACTGTGCCCCGGTGCCAGGCACAATAAATCAAAAATGGGGCACAGCTATTTTCATGACTCCGCTTTTAACCAGTCAGATGAGAGGATTCTATATATGAGGTATATAATTTCTGCTAGGGAGAGGCGCGCCATGCAGCTGAGGGTTTATGACGTAACAAAGGCTTCTATATTGGGAAATCTGGGCGACTTTCAGCCCACTATAAACACTCTCAGCATGGTGCCTAAGCACTATGGGTGGAAATCACTGATATCTCTATGGAAGAACAAGATCAGTGGTGGAAATGAGCTGCATGCTTGGCGGAGGTCTGCGCTCTCAGAGTGCTTCTCTAGTTTAATTATGTTTATGCATTGGGCAATCTCCAAGTATCAAAACTCCTGTTACAGGAGGAAATTCAGTCTAAATATAAGTTAGTTTGATAAGAAAAAGTAAAATATTACGAGTTCAGTAGTAAAATTCTGATCAAAATCGGGTGAAAAATAAGGAAGTTATGACATTTTAAAGTTTCGATAATTTTTTCGGGAAACAGTTCTTGAACGGTCGATATGAATACGCAAATGACAAAGTCAGCAGGATATCTCCTCACAACTTGCCACATAGCTTGTACATAAAATTGTGAATTTTCAATTTTTCATTCAAACACTATTATGCCCGAGGTTCAAATCCTGGTATGTGTAACTCATCACTATTCTGAATTTATTCAATAACTAATGACGCTATCATGTTTCAGACTTAACTGACAGAAACATTGCATTTTCGTCTTTTTTTTTTTGTGTGTGTGTATGTGTGTGTTTGTGTGTGTGTGTGTGCACAATCAATGGCAAATTTTGAGGTTGTGACATGGTTAGCTCACTCATTTGCATATTACATGTATTCATATCCACTGTGAAATCCAGAACTGTCTTGCGGCAATTACCATTTTTTACTTTTTTTTACTCTTTTTACTCTTTTTTTTTATCAGACTCACTCATATTAGGGCTTGTTGAAGATGAAGTAAAGTAAAAACTATAAGACAGCTTGATGTGGCTTTCACTTCTTTAAATATAACTGTTAGGATAATCCGGACGAGACGCGGCTGAGATGAGTGTGTGTGTGTGTGTGTGTGGGTGTGTGGGTGCGTGTGTGTGTGTGAGAGCGCCCGCGCGCGCGAGTGTGTGTTTTTTTCCTCTCATGTTCTCGCATTTAACTCCAATGCCCTCTTATGGTCATTCTTTCATTACAGGAACAACGGTAATCTCAAGAAACTAGCAGTGTATTACAGCACAGGAGAGTTTCCCCCTCGAGCAAGCGTACTAAACTAGTCGCCATTATATTTCCTGACGGTTGAAACTAAAGATTTATTTCATTGTTACATGCAGTGTGTGTGTGCCATCCACATTTGCGGTTAAAATACAGAGAAGCATCGAGACTTAATAGAAGCAGGCGAAAGGGAATTATATGGTCAATCTTGCAACAACTACATTGGAGGTGATCGTACATAGACGCCTTGAAGAGACGAAATAAATCAGATCTAGATGATCTCCTTTGATGTCATCAATGTCTACAATGGATAACAGCAGGAGTGTACACCGTATTTCTACACTGACTGGACAAGTCACCACATTGCTTATTTTCGTCACTCTTCTTCATGGTGTAAGAAATGTCCAAGCAGACGCTGTCAGTAAGTAAGGAGTTTGAAAGAATGCTGTGGCTAACGTTTTGGTCATGAAAGGAGCTAGCTATTTAACTTTCCTATCCCCAACCCCTTTGGTTGTCTTTGTTCTATGAGCTAATAATCACACACGGACCACATAAATTATACTCAGTCATAATTGAATTGTCATGAGATCGTATATCCATCTTATGTGTGGGTGTCTTTTGTCATGTACCAAAGTATTATCAAATCTTAAAACCTTGAAGCGCGTAAATAATCCTCGGAAATTGTGGTCTTTTACGAAAAAAAGAAGTTTTGCTTCTAGCAAAATGAGAGTAGAATTTTTTTTTCCAAAATAAGTTTTACACAATATTCATATTATATTGGATGACTATGAATGGGATACCAGGGGATATTGCACGAGTTAGGGCAATATTGGCCCGAACGAGTGCAATATCAACTGGTATTCAATACCATCCAATATAATTATCATCATCTCCTATTATGTAGAGAAACCATAAACTGCACAAATATACCGGGGTTCTACTCGTATTTGAAGTTAGCTCGGCAGTCACATCCCAGTGCTGAAAAGGGGAGCCCCTAAAACTGCGTATGAAGCGCTAAAGTAACTAGCAAGATTATTTGCGCGCTTGTGATGAAAGAAAATGACGCCCACTAGTAGCAAGCATTTTTAGCGTTTGCGCACTGTCCAAGCGCTCGCGCAATACGGTGTGCTCTTGAACGGCCAGTAAAAACCGTAGCCAATAGGGGGGTTCACACGTACACCAATTAGCGGGATACAAATCTCGAGATTTGTATCCCGATCGGTATCTCGAGTTTTTTTTGCACGTGTGGACAGAAAAAACCCGAAAATTAGCGGGATAAGCATCGCGATTCTAATCCCAAGAAATCTTGCGCTATAATAGGGGGGTTCACACGTACACCAATTAGCGGGATACAAATCTCAAGATTTGCATCGCATTCGGTATCTCGAGTTTTTTGCACGTGTGGACAGAAAAAACCGATAATTAGCGGGATAAGCATCGCAATGGTAATCCCAAGAAATCTTGCGCTAGTTCATCAATTAGCGGGATAATTGGCCCTGCGCTGGTACGTGTGAACGGTCGGGATTACAATCTCGAGTTTTTATATCCCATCATACTTCACCTCTTTCACCTCTTTGGCGCATCACAACAACCGCGCGCGAACCACACCACTGACGCGCAAAAAACAATGGACAAAGAGAAGTGCGCGCAGGCAGTGATAGAGAAGGGCGCTGTGTGTCCCAGTTTGCAGACTTTGCTGTTATCTCTATCGGCAATTAGCGGGATAATTCGGTACGTGTGGACGCTTGCAAAAAACTCGAGATTCCGAGCGCGATCGCTATCCCGCTAATTTGGTACGTGTTGACGCTCGCAAAAAATCTCGAGATATGGAGCGCGATCGTCATCCCGCTATTTTGTACGTGTGAACCCGGCCAATATGGGGAATTAATACGTTGGCCTATGCGTTTCGTTCAACATGCTCTGATATTGAACGGAAAAAAATTAGCGGACAACAATACTAGTAGGCCAGCCAAGACGATTTTTTTTTCTTTGGACGGCAAAATTTGTTAATGCTTAGTTTTCCAGCTGAAAGTCTTGAAAAAATACTCAGGTTTAGCGTAAGGCCCGATGTCAAGCGCGTTTTTGCCGAAAAATGCCTTTTTAAGCACAAAACTTGAAAGAATGTCAAAAATCACGATTTTTATTTTTTTTTTAATGGAAATAAGTAATGGTTGATAAGTACCTTTCAAACTACAAATGTGTTATCTTCTACTTCAAGTTTAAAACCTGACTAATATACATTTGAATGTAGAATATTACACGCACATAAGGCGCAATGAAACATAAAACCGTGATTCACTCAAAATTGTACTTTGTAAAATCTACCAATATTTCAAAGTTTTTTTTTAAACTACCTAAATCAATCTATTCAAACGTTTTTATTTATTCGAAATATAATATATATTCTGATATCTTGTGCAGCAAAGAAATTATAAGATAAGGCGAAAAATAACTCATTTTATGTTATCCTAAATGGGACGATGTATTTTTACCGGACGCGCATCTGAATGAAAAATCGGATGTACAGCGTGGGCCCATATATTGTACATGGTGCGTGCGTGTAGGTATTTATCTTACATAATAGGCGAAGTCAATGGACAGGTTGGAGAGTTGACTGCAAAAAACCCTTTGTGACACCTTGATATGAATGAAATGTGCTTCTTTACCACCCCCCCCCCCAAAAAAAAAAAAACAAACAAAAAAACAAACAAACAAAAAAACAAAGAGGGGTGGTCAGTAGTGTTGTTACCATGGCAACTGGTTATTATGAGGTCACTCCCAGAAAATTTCAATTATTCACGATTGTAAAACGTACAAAATTATTGAAACATTTTTTTTTTGTGAAAAATGTATAAATCTAACGAATGTATGTTTAAAAATGAAACCTAAGAATTATATATAATTTTTTTTATTATGTTCGGAAATGTCAGGGAAACCGTGATAATAAATCATATTTTACTGGGAAAGATTACAATACCAAATCTCCCATCCTGCATATTCACCCCTTCCCCCGAGTATAATGCTTGGGAATTCATGGTTATCAATACAATGCTAGTTTGCATTCTCAGGCCCTGAAACGCAGCCCTGCAAGGGTTAGGCACGAAATCACTTTTACTCTTGCAGTGTTCTAAGGTGAGGTGTTTGCATTTTATTTCGACCTACCCTCCCGCAGAAGACTTACTAAATGTTTCTTTTATGATGGTTGATTGTGTAAATGAATGTTGTTTCGAACGCACACTTATTCGACGACATAAGAATACTATACACGTATCCCGGATTTGTGTGAAAAAGTAAGGCAAATATCAAGAAAAAAGGAAGTAGAAGTGAAATGCGTACAATGCAATAACAGCCTAATTTCCCCTTCCCATCATTAAGTTGGTTAAATCATCGAGTCTCTATTGCAGATTATATTTATCCTTGGCCATGTTCTTGTTCTTGGAGCAGACATGTAACAAGTGGTTTGTTTGCAATTCGATTTTTTTTTTTGGTGCTATATAATCATAATGAAGATAATAATGATAATAATAATAATGAAAAATAATAGTGTGTACTTTCATAGCGCAACAGTCCATCAAAAAGATCTTTGTGAAAAAAAACAATCTTTTTTATCACATCTTTGTGAAAAAAAAAATCATTTCAGTTATCACGAACACTCTAAATTCCCAATCAACCAACAAAACCAGTGTGATAAGATATCTGTACTGAGTATTTGTCTCTCAGTGAAAAAAAAATAATCACCTCCCCCAAATGCGTGGGTAATGCGCCTCTCAAATACTTTTCCTTATTCCAAGTACCAGAATACATTGCTGAGG
This sequence comes from Diadema setosum, assembly GCF_964275005.1. Classification (NCBI taxonomy): domain Eukaryota; kingdom Metazoa; phylum Echinodermata; class Echinoidea; order Diadematoida; family Diadematidae; genus Diadema; species Diadema setosum. The sequence continues at coordinate 13,536,068 of NC_092694.1, forward strand.
CCCTGAATAGCTAACATATATTACAGTATTACCAACATCATGACAATTATGGCACGTGTGAAAGAAACCTGGCAAAACATACATCTTGACCAGTCCATTCTCTTTTCACTACTTCTTGTACTTGGTGTTTGGATTGGAACCTTTTACTTATGTTCGTTCCTTTAAGCTACATGCTATTCTTTTATATCTTAAACTAGAAAAAAAAATGCTCTGTGCTATTTCCCTTCAGATTCACCAAATTGTTCCTCTGTGAATTTTTCTGTTTTTAAGCACTTCAACGTGCAGTTTTTTTCTTCTTTTTTTTTTTTGCTGACGAACATGTCATATTTTTTTCCTCCATCTGATGAAGAAAGGAAAAGTTCACTTCCCTTTTGTTGACCCCCCCCCCCATAAAAACAACAACAAAAGACATTCCAATCTGACAGGATTAAAATGTTGGCGCTTGGGCTTCAAAGGAAATAACACGATCAATTTCCATGAACTATGCGGCTTGTAACTGTGAGTCTCAAAAGCATGGTATAGTTGTGGTTGAGATGGAGATTCAGACTTTAACTTTTTGCAAGAAAATTAGAAACGACTTATGAAATATGAAAGAGCATCAAATTCTTAGAGTAATTTGAAGTTTGTTCGATTGAAATTGTTGGTTTTGAAACGGCCGAGAAATATTTAAAAAAGTGACACAGAATGATCCTAAAAAGTGGGTGCCACCTTTTATTAGGACCTCTTTGTTTTTGTACATCTCAGCCTTTTCAAAACACATTTTTAACAAATAAATTTGGAATTCCTCTTGGTACTGTTAACTCTTTAACATTTCATAACAGGGTTCTCATTATTTTACAAAATCTCCATCTCAGCCCCATCTCAACCAAAACTAGATCATCCCTTTAATGCTGCCCTCAAAATTGGAAGTAGATCTATATCAAATTATATTGTAAATTCTGTTTGCCAAGTAGTGTTGTGCACATTTTTATATAAGGCCTTGTTTTACTTAACACTAAAGAAAAAAAAAGAAAAAAAAGATTAGAAAAGAAGCATCTAATCTGGATTAGTAGAATTTTCTTATACACATGTCTTTCTTATATATATATATATATATATATATATATATATATATATATATAATAGTCCTGAAAGCAAATTGTGATTACAGTTAAGAAGTTTAGATGGATGCATTCCACGTGTAAGTTCAGGTTCTAATGACATCCTACATACGGAATATGGATGCGGACCGGATAGCCTGGCAGGGTTGTTTCTGGAGAGAGAGAGAGAAAAAAAAAAGAAGAAAAAAGAATGGTGTATCAGTCTTTACTTGCAGATGAAAAGTGACATGACATTTTAATCTTTGGTGAAGACACAATGACAAATATACTATTAAAGACATAACTTGATTTCCTCTATATGTAGTGTTTCCTTTACACTTTATGCTTTATTATATATTTTATACAGTAGATCCTGAATAATAACAATTTAACCGTGAATACACAATGACATATAAAATTTAGGAAACTTTCATGATCCAAATATCCAATTCTTTTCATTAAGCTTTTTATTCCATTCAGAAGAATTTCAAGGTAGTGCTTGCCTGATACTGCAACTGGATACATTCAACACTTTCGTGCGTATAATAACCTCGTGAACTTTCACATCGATACCCTCAAAACTAATGAAAGTCAAATTGCCTAGAGGTTATGTTAACTTTGTCATCCAAAGTTAACTACAATACCATGGTAGCAATGCTCTACAGTCAATCAAAATCAGGATTTCGATGCAATTTACAATCAGCAGCAAAATCACAACAGAAACTAAAATGCTACAAGACCCAGATAATCATCTCTTCAGTATAAAACCAAATTTGAAGATGATCTGCTGAGTAAATGTTAAGTTATTAAGAGGAGAATGGGACAGATGTGCGTGTGAATGGATGACTGCAACAACATAATGACTCCTGCAACCATCTTTGACAGAGGCTAAAAAAAAATAATCAGCGTTAATTCATGTGAATTTTGGTTGTTGGAGTGATTGACTACATGCATACTGCATTCATTAAGCAAAACATGCGTTAATTTTCTTCCCAATGAACAATCGACAGTCAACAATTTGGTAAAGATGTCAGAGGCTTGACAAAATATTCCAACCTATTTGTAACCTATTTATATTTTACATGTATTATTGCTTACCTCCCGTATTTCATTTCGAAATAGAGTACAGGATGCACAGATTAGAAGTTGGTAGTCAGGACATTTGTCTCTTTCTTTTTCTCTATTGTCCGTAGTTGGCTGCGGTTTGCAGGATCCATTTTGTCCACTTTGTGCTAATTCTGGTCGAAAATATAATTAACGAAAACGTAAATGACTTTAATATCATTTTTATGAGTGAAAGAGGATACTTGTACTGAAACGAAAAAACAAACATATTCATCGTGAATTAGAATTAATCATCACGATCTCACGAATCCCTCAGTATGGGATTTTGGATCTTCAGGTCACTGTCAACATTGATTTTTATCACATGTAATACATTAATCATGTCCTTGTTATTATCATCTTTGATGCTCTAAAGCCATATCTTCCTGAAAATGAATCATATGGGATGAAAGTCATCTTGACGCCTGTAATTCCTTTAACAAATATTTGATTGTACCATGCTCTCATTTGTATGTGGATTAGGATATAATTTCCTTGCATAAATCAGTTTGTATTCATGAGATAATATTCCTAATTTCAAATCGTCGGCACTTACTTGTGAACTGGAAAGGGCATTTACATCGCAGTCAAGACATCTTTCTCTCTCCCTCTCAGTCTAGTTGTATGTGATCTCAAACTCAGCATGTCCATTTGTTGCTGGCACCTTGATAAAAATAAATAATACATCACATATTACCCTTACAATGAATATCATACTTAACGCAACATAATGATAATGAAAAGTAAATATGATTTGAGACTACAGACGTATTTTCATCTGTACACACATTAAACACTAACAATTGTGCCACCCCCATTTCCAATTGACATGGTTGAGAAATATTTCATTACGTAATATCTTACTTGATTACATTTATGTTTGATTTTCATATTATCTCCTCTTCAGTAGACAGAATACCGTTCATTTATATGATCCTCTACAATAGAACATGCAATGAATTTACAAGAAAACAAGAATACACATGAATGTAATCAAAGATTTGGTCCCCTTTGTATATAAATGGAGATATAAAAATCTTCTCCTCTCTTTGTTTGCAAGTACTTGTACATTGTATTGTAATGCAACTGTCAAAGAGAAAACATGCTTGTTACTATTTATTCAAATGGAATACGAATATTCAATACTCAATGTATTTCGATTTGGCATTATTTTCAACTGGGCACTTAACTGACACATTTGATTCTCAAACACTTAGTAATTTAAGTATTTAAAAGATATTTCAAATTAGACCGCTATAATCTATTTCAGACATTTACAGTTTCTTGCCTTCTGGTTGTTCTGCACTTTGTTGCAGGTAGAAAGAGCTCAGACTTTAAAATTTGATTTTGGCAAGTCAGGATAATATGTCTCTCTCTGGCGAAGTTTGCAGACAACACACAGTGTGTCTACTTGTTGGTACATCTGGCTGAAAACAGAAATCAACATGACTCAAATATTTTTTTTTCCATCTTTAAAGCAGAGCATTATAAGCTAACAGTGAACAAAAAAAAAAATCAATTTGAAATTTGATTCTTTTGAAAAAGCATCTTGGCATTGACATAATTTTCATTCTCCATGCAAATCAATTAAAACTCATCTCTTTTATTGAGATGTCATTATTTTAGCTTTTTGAAAAGTTAAAAAAGAAGAAGATATCCAGGTTTCAATGAGTTGGTATAAATGATCCATTAAAAATGTAATACTTACATTTTTATATGAAACTTTATTCTATGAGACATTAACATAAGAAATTGGTACTTATGAGTAAAGACATTTCTAAATAGATCCTTTTTGACTTAGTTCTATTTGTAAACTAGAAGAGTAAATGTGATCCTAAAGTCGCTGACGGCTGAGCCGAGAAAATTGAGTTTGAAGTTACATCATCAAAATTGGTCAAAACAATCGCATTTCTGTTTTTGGCATAATTCTGTACTCTAATGTTTTGTCTATCATCTGCCGAAATTTCGAAGCTAAATGATCAGAGGAAAGGCAAGAAATCAGCGTTTTTTTCTGAGCCATGATTTTCCGACTTTCAACGTAACAGAAACGTGTCCGAAGATTTGGATTTAGCGCCGCAACTAGGCTCCGCCCCTAGCAACGAGGGAGTGATCTTTAAATTGGTCAGTGCATGGCATCCTGATTACTGATTGGTCGTGCGTAGACAGCTGGCGGTAAGCTTGAATGAACATCGCGGAGTTTGCTAGGAGCCTACCGTCTATTGTCAGGCGGTGAAAACTGTCTCGCCTCCCTCTGATCATGATAGCGTCGGAAGGATAACTTTGAAGGCGTTTTTCTCGAAACACTGATTTCCTCAACCACTTGACATGCGCTAATAAAATCATCGATATCTCCGTAACCGAGTACTTTTATGAGTGGTGCTATATATGAAATTAAAGTAGAAGAGTAAGGGAATAATGTCATACAATTTTCAGAAAATTGTCCTCCCCCGACTTTCGGATCCTTTTGTTGTAGCGGGTCACAAATGATTCACAGATTTATAGGAGAGATTGGCAGTCGATCAGCACAGAACACTTTCTCTCTTTCTCTCTCTCTCTCTCTCTCTCTCTCTCCCTCTCTCTTTCGGGCATATTCGAATGGCAAGATTCTGTCAGTCCACTTGGTTGTAGACTCGCTCTTATATCTAAAACACCTAAATCCTAAACTCTTTTTCTAAACACATGTAGGTCTACAGTACCAGAAAGAGTATATAAGGGTCAACCTTAGACCTCTGCTCTAGAGTCTAGTATTAGTGCTAGCGTTAGAGATAATGTTAGAATACCCTAATGTTAGATCAAGATCAAAATGTTAGATCTAACGTGAACTTTAGATCAAAGTTAGCCTCCACGTATATATGCATAGATTTTAGAACCTCTAGATGTATAAACTTAGGTCTAGCTAGGCCTTGTTAGTTGGGTCTTTACAACAAAACTGCCTAGGTTACTAGAAGCTTCTAACATAGGGGTCTAACAGTTTGGTAGAATCAGTGGCCCAGATCTTGACTAACATTAGATCGTAATTCTAGACGCCAGCTATTAATTTATACTTCAGACCCCCTAGATTGTCCATAGGTCTAGTATTTGATTAGACTCTAAACGTTAGTAGATATACATCTACGCCTTCTGTATAGACTACAGCCCCTTGCCCTGGCCCTGGCCCTAGCCCTACAAATACATCTAACCTTAATAGTATTAGTGGGTCTGTACTGTCTAAAGACTAACGTTATATAACTGCTTTTGTGCTAACGTTAGGTGTTAAGTTCATTATGATTAGCCCGATTGAATTGTTATGGCATAACAGGCGTAGCCGTAGATCTAACAGTAACCCCTAACAGTTAGAGATAGTGTTACCGTCAGATAGATTAGACCTAAACTAGGATCCAGTCAAACTGCATGTGATGAGGCCATAGATAATAAACCTAGATCTAAAGAACAGAATACCTAGATTTAGACCTAATGTATAAGGCCTCTTTTCGCACCGTGTCAAGACGCGCCTTACGGAATAATCGGTGTTCCACTAACAAGTAACGCCGGCACGGTCGGGGTGGCGGCCTGGGAGTTGGTAAGCATGCCCACGGAATCGGTGCGAAATACAATAATTAGACATCGGCCTAACGTTAGATTCTACTAGCGCTTGAACCTCGATATTTACCAAGTCTCAGATCAAAGTTAGATATCGAACTGTTTGATCAAAACAGATATCAAAGTTCCTTTATACAGTGCAATAAAGAATTATGTATTATGTATTATGATTTTACCTGTGCTGTAGCACAAGTATTCGCGCGCACACAAGCAGCGCGGGGCTGCTGAAAAATGCTCGAAAATGCATTTTCTGAGTTTCTGCATGTTCAGAATTTTGATTAAAAGTAAAAATTTCTTCAAGAAAATAATAAAAATATTGACACATTCAATTAAAGAAGCATGTCTAGTTTTATCAAACGTTGATTTACTTTTGAAAGATAATCTCATTAGCTTGGAAAAACAAACTTTGCAGAACGTTAATTAATATTATTTCGAGAAAACAACATCCAAACATTTGAGAGCCCCATATACGGCTGTACAAAATGACTTTTTAAAATGCTAAGGAAACACATTTAAATTGAAATTTCATTAAAAGGGACAATTGAAACTCATGCTCTTTCAAATGTCAATTGAATGCAAGCAAAAAAAACAAATCGTGATTTTTGACATGCTTCTGAATTTTGTGCTAAAAATGACATTTTTCGGCTGAAACGCGCTTGACATCCAGCCGTATGCTATTCCTCAGTATTTTTGCAAGACTTTCAGCATGAGAACTGAGCATTAACAAAAAATGCCGTCAAATCTTTTTCTAGAGCCTTTTTTTGATGTTTTGCTGGTCTACTATACGCTAAAACGTTCTATATTAGATGATAATGTACAATATACGAGGCAATGGGCGAAAGCTCAGAAAGGAGATTGCCTAATAAGGAGCCCCTTCTCACTCACGTCATGCCGTATGTACTGTATATGCGCATATATCAGCAACATTGTATTCACTTTATCAATTTTACTTTGAAGAATGTGGATTAGAGTGTGTAAAAGGCTGACAAACAAAAATACATCATCTTCGCCGGGACAGATTAGTTCTCTTTCCAGAGTGCTGCTCGTAAACTGTATTGGCATATGCTCTTTCGATTTGTTAGTCCTCATTAAATGCGTGGCAATTAATTGAACCTCAATAATACACTCCTCTGTGAGCCCTATGCATATAATGTAAAACACAGAACTATCGATTTTTCAATTCCATTTCGTTTATTTCATGTCCAAGTATATATGAAGAGTTTGTTCGCAAAAACCGATAAGTCCAATTTTGAAGATTTTGAAGTACGGTCTCTGTCATAAAGTACAAAATAAAACCTTTTAAATGATATATTGGTCACTATAAAGGTACATTTTTGAAGTTATGGTCGAAAGAAGCAAAAGTTTTCTGATTATTCTCTTTATTTTTCTTGACATTTAATCGCAAATATCTCCATTTGGCAAATACGGAATTATCGGTTTTTGCAAACAAACTCTTCATAAATCGTAACATGTGAATACACATAATAACACAGGAATTGAATGAAACAAACAAACTGTGAACTGAGATAAAATGTTGTGAATTTCATTACTAATGGAGGGGACTGCTAAAAAAACAGTTCCTCTCGTTTGTAGTTTCCTCATAGAAATATCTAATTACAAAACTTACAACTTGGCAAATTGCTTGAAAAAAGAGAGAAAGAAATAAGATATAGAGACACATGATTATTATGTTACCCTGCACCACAAAACAAACAAAAAGTCGCTTGATATGGATTTTTAGTTAAGACCATATTCTGAAAGAGCAGACTTCAAGCTTTAAGATGATGTTTAACTCAAATCAAATGGACTCTCCTAACCTATCTAAATATTGGAAAGAAAGCACACACTCCAGAAAAGTGAAGTGAGAAAAGATGCTCTAAAGCACAGGGTCTATTCAAGCGTTTATCTTCACCAAACTGTGCTACCTGTGCAATGAATGAGACAAAAAACAGAATGAAAACCACCGGTTTAACCACAATGAAGAGATTATCAGATTAAGCCGTAGTTGAGCATGTTCTGTTAACACATTCTGTCCATGGTAACAGCCAACTTTCAAAGCAGTAGCGTCATCCTTTCTAAAGTTGTTAGAGTTGAAAGTGAAGAGTGTGGACAGGATTTTTTAAGAAATGAAAGGGGGACTCTAAAGACACACTAATCACACAATTCTTTAAAAAGTGTTCGAGACAAACTGCTAAAAAACACACTTTTCTGTTCATTTCATGATACCAAATTTTAGCATAATGTAGAAGAAGACTTGCTCTTTCAGGAAAAAAAAATGAAAAAGTCAAGTTTAACCAAATTGACCCTTTTCACCTATTTCCAGTCCTCACACAAAATCAGTGCGTGCGACTTTTTGTTCGTTTTGTGATGCACGGTCACATATAACAAACACAAGACAGCTCTAAGAAAGACAAAGAGGGAAAGTAAGTAAGCGTGAAACGCATGACAAGAAAAGTGGGCAGAGAAGAAGGAGAAAAAGACGACGGGGCACTAGATATAGTAATATACTCAGCAAAGTATGACAAGATATGTGACAGTGCACCTCAAAACGAACATAAAGTCGCACACACTGATTTCGCGTGAGGACTGAAAATAAGTGAAATGGGTCAACCTATCCGAACTTGACTTTTTCATATTTTCTGAAAGAGCGGGTCTTCTTTTACATTATGCTAAAATTTGGTATCATAAAACGGGCAGGAAAGTGTGTTTTTTTAGCAGGAGAGTCTATTTGATTTGAGTTATACATCATTTTAAAGCTTAAAGTCTGCTCTTTCAGAATATGGTCTTAACTAAAAATTCATGTCTGGCGACTTTTTGTTTGTTTTGAGGTGCAGAGTCACATATAGAGAGGAGTTGTAGACGATAAAAAAAATGCAAAAAAGGATTTGATATTAAGGCTTCCGCAAGTACAGCTCAATCTGTAACGTATAAGAATTTCATTAAAGTTTCTTTCATTCAAAAGTAAAGGTATTTAACCCTAAAGCTGCTATCATATCGCTATAAATAGAATTTCAAAATTTCGGGCCAGAAAAAGACACCATATGAATTTTGCCAAAATTAGTCCTGGTCAAAGGCAAATGAAAGCCATTGGAATGCCGGGTAAGATATGAAAAGATGAAAACGAAATCAAGAAAAGGGGAGGGAGGGGGGAGAACTGGTGAGTATTTACATAAATTGTCCTAGTCCTAATTGTAAACGATACATATTTATTATTCTTTGAAATATTACTTTCAAGAAATGAAATATCAATATGCATCTCGATGACTTATTACGAATAATACGAAGAGCTTTTTCTTTAATGATGACATTCCTTCTAGATATGTGTTTACCAAGGTGAGTATGCCATAATCTAAATAAGATAAAAAACAAAGTAGAGCATAACATGAATAAAGCGTTTCTGGGAAGACAGAACTTTATGTTGTTTATACTGCCTATGTTGTAAGAGAGTTGTAAGAGAAATGGACGTTTGTAATGTATATTTGACATGAAAATGTTCAATGAGTTCTTCCGTCTTCTTCTTCTTTTCTAAGCTTTTAGGTTAGGTGGAGTGGAAGGAGAATCCAAGGGCCCAGTGGAAATGCTGCTTAATAACGGTCAATGGAGGACCATGTATTTCACAGACTACGCCGTCCGTACCCTCAGTATCGTTTGTAGGCAACTAGGATTTCTCGGGGTAAACCGGGTAAATTCGGTTTCGCTGTCCACCGGACAATCCTATCCGACTGCAGATTTTTCCTTCTATTGCCATGGATATGGTGAGGACAACAATACATAATATTCCCGTGACGTTTCACCTTATCTATATTGAGGGCATTGGTTAATCTAACATCGAGATTACGTATGCGAATTTCTGAGTTACTTCATTCCTTTTTATGTACTCCCTGATTTTATAACACTTCCACCGCCCCCAAAGTGCAAGAAGCGTTGCAATGTTGGGTTTTCTGTAATGTTCGCCCGAATCCTCATTATCGCAATTTGAGAAAAACATGTGCACTTATATTCTTGGTGTACCAAGTAAGCCTATGCTACATGAGTGTTACAGGTTCTAATCTCGTTCTCCGTATAGAATTCTTCACCTTTGTACGCCTACATCCTACTCAAACAAAACTTAGTTCCCTGGTGTGTCACACGTAATATGAGGTATAACTTACTTAGTTGCTAAATAGACTTAAGCAAAGTTCCCCTTAATGAAAGTCGCCGAACTTGATTGTCATCTTTCATCATAGGTAGGAATGTACTTATATGTAGTAATTTAATTTGACAGGTTGGGTAAAAATGGGAATTGTCACTTTAAAAACTTTGTGGGGAAACTGTCAACTGTAAAAGTCATGGGGTCACCAGGATCTAGCCGAAATTTCATATTTTTGGCTTATGTTTTGTTAGGGAAGACCGGTAGTACTGCTATCAATTTTTAGGTCAATCCTAGGTAAGTGACAAAATCAATCAATTTCATGGAAATGTAACTGATGGGAGGTAGCAAAAAACTGCATGATTAGACAAGGCATTCCAGTCTGTAATGTTTGCCATTGAATTTACCCCTTTACGGCATTCTTGGGGATTTTAACAATATTTTGTAAAGTGCAATATGCTTAAATTGAAGTTTGTTTGTTTGTTTTTTTTTTTTTATAGCAAAACGTCTTTAAATTATGTGATTGTGATGTCGGGGAATACACTCACTCAACGTTGTGTAAATTGTCCAGTTTTTTTTTATTTCTAAATAGAAGGATATATCTTTAATATGTAAATTCAGAAGAAAAAAAATCGTTATCTACTATTTTCGTGCATCCATGTTCTTTGCAGAAACTGTACTAAGCGAATGTACCAAGGTTCCGGTCGACTGTTCGGCAGATACAACTGCTAGTGCCAAATGCTACGACCAGGGTAAGCTTACCCTTTTGTTTTGGCATGTGCCTTGCTCGGAACTTAGTGCCAAAGATCCAAAATGTTATGATACCAAATTAATGCCAAAATCCCAAATTTTATATAGCAATTATTCTTACATTTTGGGACGGAGATAGAAGAGAGGAGAATTCCTTGAAAGTATGAGAGTGGAAGGGCGCTTGGTTTGCGTAGAATGTAAAGATAGCCCCAACGACAATTCGTTGCGGAGGGCAAGTGGTTTTCATGCACAACTGATAACTTCTTTATACTGACAGGATGTCAGTGGTTTTCGGCTAAAAACATTAGTTACCTATCATGATTTATAATCCATATTAATTAATATTAAGTCATGTACCTCAGTGCAATGAACTCTAGAGACCATCAACCTCAAGTCTCGTACCAACAGAGCCTTTAAACTAGATTTACTGCGGCAACGTCTGGGTAGCGGCAGGGTATTTTTTTTCTTTTTTTTTCACCTGTCGGTTGAAACGGTACCAGTAAAATGTTGCTCGGACGTAGGTTTCGCGGTAACTTTGACAAGTTCTACTCTAGCATTTCTCTTCAGAAGACTCTCTCAGAAGAAACTATTGTGGTGTATCACCACGAATTGTCCCTGGCACAGCTTTTGAACACGTACAAATGATAATCTTCATTTAGTTTGGTATAGGTTACTAATGCACACGATGACTATACGCAAGTATCACATCGTACAAGGAAATGAATGTTATCCATCTGATTGTGAAGGGTATTTGAGAAAAATCCTGTAAGCCATAGCTCCACAAAAATACACACATTGAGGACTAACCCGGACTAATTCGGCTTAAGAGCATGTAAATAATGATCACGTCCTTTTACATACGGTATTAGGGTAAAGGTGATGTGCCTCTCCACCTCCCGAAATAAATTCATCAGATTTTCATCATTTTTGCACTGTTCTGCAGGGAGTTTTCTTTCTTTTGAAATCTATTAAACTTTGGAGTGCATTTCTTCTCTATTAGGGAGCATCCTTGTAACGCGTTGGCTGTATCATGACCTGTTATTTTGCTCTTTAAAAAATGTCATCACTCGAAAAAGGTCATGGTGACCGAAAATTTGTGTGCGTTGTAAATAAACTGTTGGTATTGACAACATGACGAATTTCTGGGGTTCTGTTCTCCTCGTATAGTATATGAAGAGTTTGTTTGCAAAAACCGATAAGTCCATTTTTGAAGATTTTGAAGCACGGTCTCTGTCATAAAGTACAAAATAATACCTTTTAAATGATATATTGGTCTCTACATAATAAAGGTATATTTTTAAGTTATGGTGAAAAGAAGCAAAAATTTTCTTATTATTCTCTTTATTTTTCTTGACCTTTAATCGCAAATATCTCCATTTGACAAATATGGACTTATCGGTTTTTGCAAACAAACTCTTCATATAATGTATAGGGTCTACATATTTATGTATGTATATGTATAAGTATATATATAAGTATATATATACATATATATATATATGACATGTTAACTTGTCTTATGACTACTTCATGTCTACTATTACCTCCGAAATTGATAACCATATTCCCCTGCGTAGCATAAAAAAAAAATAGATATAAGCAAATTCCAAGACTCCCGTGGATAACCCAGTCTATAATTACAATCTATAAATAGAAAAAATAATTTGTTTTATAAATACAGATGTAATCCCACTGAAAAAAATAAGAAAAAAAATGTGTTTCATATAAAAACACACTCGCTAAATTATTACGTACGCAGAAGAAAAAATTTACGTAAATCAGATAAGATAATATGAAAATGACATTTAAAACACATGGAAAACATAAAAAAAATGCTATGAATTCATCTAACAATTTATCTAGTATTTCTGAAGTAATTGGGGCAATGCCTCCAGCAACACTCCCGCAGCCATGGCTAAAATTTTCAATGACTTTTTCTCTTCAACTGGAAAAAAAAAAATCTTTCTCAAAAAAATTCCTCTTTCTAGTAAATCTTTTAGCGACTTCTTAGATACACCTAACTCCAAAACTATATTTTTTGACCCTACATATAAAGAAGAAATAACAAAGATTGTTGCCAATTTGAAAGAAGGAAAAAGTCCTGGCAACGACGGAATTGACAACCATTATCAACTTATCGCTTACAACTGGCCATGTGCCAAATAGCATGAAAATTGCGAAAGTTATAAGAAAGGGGAGAAGGATGATATCAAAAACTATAAACCCATATCTTTATTATCTTCTATTTCTAAGATTCTCGAAAGAATAGTTTACATCAGGACAGTACGTTTTCTTAAAACCTGCGACATATTTTCAAACTTTCAGTTTGGATTCAAGGAAAATCACAGCACAACACACGCACTACTCGCCCTCATCGACAAAGTCACGCACGCACTCGACACATTTTCACACACAATAGGTATCTTCTTGGACTTCTCCATGGCCTTTGACACGATTAACCATGGACTACTTCTCGCCAAATTATCCCATTATGGCATACGTGGAAAGGCCTTGGATTGGTTCACGAGTTACCTATCAAATAGATCCCAATTTGTACATGTCAACGGCTTTGACTCTCAAAATAAAACAATTACATGGGGTGTTCCACAAGGGAGCTTACTAGGCCCATTGTTATTCATTATTTATATCAATGATTTTCGTAGATCCTCGGAGAAACTATCATTCATATTATTCGCGGATGACTCTAACCTTTTCTTTTCCCACCCTGACCCAAATATCTTAACAAGAACAGTAAATGAAGAATTGAAAAAGGTTATACAATGGATATACGCAAATAAATTGTTATCAAACATTAAAAAAACAAAATTTATGCTTTTTAGTAACTCTTTAGATAGCCTCCCAGGCAATTAAATCTTAATACTACTCCCCTGAGAAGAAGTCTCTTCCTTTAAATTTCTCCGTGTTTGCGTTAATAACAAGCTTTCATGGAGGAACCATATTGAAAACATATGCAAAACTATTTCACGTAACATTGGCGTAATGAACAGATTAAAATATTATCTTCCTTCATCTGCATTATTAACTCTTTCTTCTAGCTTGATACTACCTTATTTAAACTACGGGATCGTTGCTTGGGGTAATACATATCAGATATTACTTGATAAACTTTTTTTATTGCAAAAGAAAGCGCTCAGAATTGTTTTTAACCTACATACTCGAGAACATGCAGATGCTTTGTTTTTTTACCAGAAAATACTAAAAATAAAAGATTTGTATGTGTTTCAACTTGGCCAGTTCATGTTTAGTTATGACAACAATTTTTTACCCAAAATATTTCACGACTCATTTCACCGAAACAGTCATGGTCATATCCCACGCGACGATCCGATGAATTCCATCTTCCATTAATGAGAACCGCACATGCCCAAAATACATTTCTTACTTCTACTACTGTTTTTATTTATTTACCTCATTTGAGGTACTTTCATTTTCACATAACTTCACATGTTTATAATCACTTTATCCACGAGTATCCAAAATGCACTCAACATTATAATTCAGAAGGAAAAAATAATTAAAGGGTTCATCAATGATACCAACCAAAGTAGTTACGTATTCTTCTTTAATAATCCAATGTCATCAAATCCTGTTTGGTTTCACTTCAAACTGATATAAAATCTTAAAGGGGATGGCTAGTAACGGATCAGTGGAAATCAGTGGGAATGCTGGGGGATTATTGTTCCAATCCTTGTGGGATTCATTAATACATTATATATATATATATATATATATATATATATATATATATATATATATATATTGCTGTGTGAATATTATTTGCTTCAGAATGGTCTCATATTCAAGTATTGTGCAGTTCAATGTTTCCAGGTTAGCATGCCTGTACAGTGACGGGGCGATCGTTAACGGCCCCTTAAATATGAAGCAAATAATTTTCACACAACAATAGATATAAAATGTACCGCTCTTAAATGAATCCCACAAGGATTGGAACAAGTATCCTCAGCATTCCCACTGATCAGTTACTAGCCATTCCCTTTAATTCCGCTTTCAAATCTTTTAGTAAATAGTGTACATTGAACAAGCATTATTTTGTTTCCTTCATTGCGTTCTCTGACATAATTCCTGTAACCAATGACTTGGGCATAATTTAAAAAAAAAGAACTTGACTAATTTCATCTTTTTGTTACCTATATCACACCCGATAATTATAACTTTTTCATTAATATCAGTTACAAGCTCGAAAATCTTTAGAAGTAAAAACGGGTTTACTTTCCAATAAATTATGATTTTTTATTTTATTTTGCATTTCAGCAAAAAATATGACAAGTGTTTTCTTTACAATTACAAAGAGTACACAAATTATCATTCAATATTTCATATTTCATATTTGAACAAATTATCTTTACTGGGAAATATTCGATGAAAAAGCTTAAAATTAAATTGCTTTATTTTATCATCATTAATCTGATGAAACTAATATTGCAATACCTTTTCCAATCAAAATCATAGGGTAGATCCAAATAACCTTGCCAGAAGTATGAACACGAAGGTTCTTGTTGTTTCTCATGCAGAAATGATTTATGATGTTTAGCTGACGTTTTCTCAACACTGATTTTATCACCTGTTGACAACTCAATAACATCAAATTCTTCTTTTCGCAGCAGGACAGGAGTCTGTTTGTTATTACGTAACTTATCCAACCAAAACCTGGGGGATGCTTTTTTCAAACTTGGACTATTCAAATGAGGCGAGCAGCTGCCTGTCTCTGAAGGTTTCATATATGAATGTAACCTCTTTCCATTCCCCATCTTCTATTATCTGTTTCATTGTAATAACATCTTCCTTTATCTAACTCTGATAACATTTCCTTTATCCAACTCTGAAAACATAACATTCCATTAGTATATTTAATATTACTATTATTCCAAACAACTTCTTTTTTTATACCATTGACGTTAAACATATTTATGTACCTTAACTCAGACCATGAACAGAATAGGTCAATGCAAATTCTGCATATTCCTACTTCTGCTTCTGTGACTATTACTACTACTGCTAGTACTTCTTCTATGCTACTACAACTACTACTACATGATAGCGAGGTCTTATCTTTCATAACATCTAATTTTAGGTAAGGTTATAGATGTATCTGTGTACCAGGATTGATCTTCTTTGAATATCTATTTTGCTTTTTATCGAGTTGTAGAGTAGACTGGTTATATTTCACACCTGTGCCGGCAGCGCTGGAAACAAAGTAAATTATAAAAAAACAAACGAACCAGAAACATAATATTTTGCAGTTTAAACCTGCCGATATCAGCTCTGGCCACAATGCGTAATTATTATGATCGACAATCATGGATTGACAAAGACAGTGGCAAGCAATTGCCACTGTTTTTAATTGTCAAAATACAGATTAGGTGAAACGTTGAAGATGAGAAGAGGAGGATCCCCCTTTGTTTGAGATTAGGAGCCTGCTCCTCTTCTTCAAAAAAAAAAAAAAAAATTCGCGTACCTGCGCGCTCATTTCCCTGCATGCATTTGCGGAGAACGGGGTGGGGATGTGGGCACAGATTGATATTTCTGACTTATTGGATGATATCACACGCTACCTGACTAGAAATAGGGTGATTGATTAAGGCATGTTTCGATATTTGAAGTGACATCTGGTGAATTTTACTCTTTGTGCTTCCTTCTTATACAAAGTGCCAGAGGGCGGTGAGTTGGCTCAGTCGGTAGCGCGTCTGCCTCACGATCACGCGTCCCGGGTTCGAACCCGAGTCTGGACGGAGCAATGTTGTGTGTAAGCATACCGTCCCCTCTAGCAAGAGGCAAAACACTCTGTCCCTCGGATAGGACATAAAATGGAGGTCCCGAGTGTGAGAAAGTAACAACACATGCACGTAAAAAATCCCGCTTCATTCATTCATCGCAAAGAGCAGGTTGTTTAACCCGGTGAAGTGGTCCCAACTCACATCCAACTGGACCCCATGGAAGACCAGCTAAACGTAGCTGAATATGGGTTTATATCCAGCCATCTTCTCAGATGGAAATGAACAAACAAACAAACAAAATAAAAAGGATTGACTGCACCTCAGGTCAGACTACTCCGATTTCACATTTCGTGTACATGTTGCTTGGTAAAAAAAGGTAAATTGTACTAAAATAATTATGATAAGTCAATGCTGCTCTCTGATTGGTCAATTTCCCGATGATGTCATTGGAGTGGATATAGTACCTTTTGAAACCCAACTAAAATGGATGCAGTACCTTTTGAAACCGAATTGATTTTCAAATGTAATTTTTAAACAGTTTCTGGTTGGAAATTCAGCTCTTCGTTAGTATAGGTGTGAGAGGTCCTAAGAATGAGTACATCAAGACCAAAAAGTGGATTTTGATGGAAAAAATGGATGTAGACCTTTTGCGTCTGAGCTCTTCATAATCATATGCCAGTGTTATCTGATATAATCACTTATGTTTTTATTTTAACTATTAAAGATCAAAAGTTTTTTGTAACACGTACTCTTACTACTAGGTAGACAGTCCCATGGTAACGTGTGAAGGAATATACCTATTCTAGTGGTTCGTAACTTTTAACTTGAAGAGCAAATGACTGAATGAGAATGATGTTCCAATGAAAGCATTTTGAGAGTTGATTTACAGCCAGGACGCGTGCACTCGTTGTGCTTTTGTTAATCGAGTTAGTAGTGAAGCGATGGGGAATGATGGTGATAGTGTTAGGACTAATAATCATCACAAGGCAACTTACATGTACATTTTCCTTGGCCCCTCAAGAAAAAAAAAACACACTTGATGAATCTTGTCGTCAAGATTGGGGCAATATTTTGAGAGGCCAAATGTTGAAGATTACTGAAAAAATATACCTGAAAATTATCGTTCTCTCTCTCTATCTCTCTTTGATGTGATTTTATCCAAGCTTGTTATGTGGTGATATTGGTTGGTTGGGGCAGACTGAGCATATATATATATATATATATTATTTATCTGCATAAACGTGATTCTTGAGGAAGGCCCAAGGACAAAATCAAATATAAAATGGGATCATGAATGTTTTTGTTCAGCTTTATCGATCTCTATATCATCAGTCCTGCTAGGAAATAGGCCTTTTCGTGTGCACCACCAATTGACAACTTTGATAGCATATAAATATATTCATATATACCATGAATACTGGAAGAAGGTTTTAATCGAGCATCACATACTACCAGTATTTGATCCCTCGAACCCTTTTAACCTTTCAACAAAAAGATACTATAACTTTCCTTCTTCAGCTAAACATTAATGACGTCATCATCGTCCTTGATGAAAACAAAAATTAATTATCTTTACAGTTTTAAAACTGAGTTACAGTCTCCATAACATACGTTGGTTTGTATTGTGTGTTTGAAATTTGGTATCTTCTGCTGTATTTTTACCGATTGCTAGTGGGAACCTGCAGTGTCATGAACAATGATACTGGAAATCATAGCAATTATTAAGCTTCATAATATTTCACCTTTTCACCTTTGTGTACAAATCGATTGTGTAATATTTTGCAATTATTTGTATCATGTGGATATGGAAACTAATAAATGACATGAATTGAAATGGAAGATGTAGTCATTCACTCCTCTCTCTGTTTTTTTTTTTTCATCTTGAAGTTAAATGATTAATAATTCTATTGCGCATTCAACATTTTGTATTTCGCTCATCAATTTCCCCGAGCATTTAACTTCGAATATTCTGAGTAGAAGCTCAACGAGGAAAATCAAGCACGCCGCACGGTTTCATTTTACCTTAATGATACAGCTTCCTATTTTTTTTTTTTTGCCGAAAATTAGTAGTATCTCGGTATGCGATGCTGATTTGTTTTGAAGTTAAGTAGGCTCTCCTTTGCTTTATGTCGTTACCCTAATGATATTTTCCGAATTTTTTTATTCATTTGATACTCTCGTAAAGTAGCGCTGGACTAGATTAGAGCCATGATACTCTGTTTATGTTCAAGTATTTCCTCTTAAAAAGGGATATTATTCCAACATGAAAGCAGATTTACAGCAACAGTATCTCTGAAAGAGATTGGCATTAGCAGGAGTGATCAAACAGTTGATTATTGAGAGGCAAAACGAGAGTATAATGCATTGCAGATGAATCAAAAGGATGTGAGGAGCCTGGTGGCTTGAAGATGAACAGTTCATGTATAGGCCTATCAAAATGATATCTTGGGAAAGATACAGACGACACACACACACACACACACACACACACACACACACACACACACACACACAGGATCGATATGATATAGGCCTACGAAATAGGATTTTTAAAGTCCCTGGTCGAAAGAACAATCACATGTGTAAGTGAGACTTTCAAAGATGAGAGAGAAGCGAGTAAAACGTATTTTTTGGGCATTGCTATTCGAATACGTCATCTTGTGCGCAACTAATTCACACCAAGTTTGTGAAAAATCATGCCGAAAGGCATTCAGTTGGCCCGGGGCCCGTTTCATAAAACTTGTCATCAGTGACAACTGCCACATTTCTATGACAAATTTGCTCTCAGCCGATTAGATGCAGGATTTCAGTAGCTTGTCACATCTATGACAACTTGTCACTGATGAAGTGTACATCAGGATAGTTCTCACACCGGAAAGTCTATGCTGCCTGGATAAAACATAGCATCTTCACTATGAATTTTGCTTTTTCTGTGTAGTTCAGTTTGAGTCAGACATCACCCCAACACATAAACATACATCATACATGTACACAAACTCGTCACCCTTCAATTCCGCAATCAGGTATATCATAATACTTTCAGGGTTATTTCCTGCTTTTGCATTTCCTCTTTCTCTTGATTCATTGCTGTCTTCCATTTTGCTTGTCATATTTTCCAAACGAAGGCCTACTGCGGTATCTTACCAAGGGTCAATCAATACAAACAAATAAACATTTTAATGTGTATGAGGAAAGAGTCACAGGATTAGAGCTGGCTCTCACTTTCAAAAATGCGATCGTCATGACGGTCTGTGGATAAGCAATTTTATTGAACCCCTATATATTTTTTTTTCTATTTATTAATTTTTTTTTTTTTTTTTTAGCAGCCATTGCTGGGGATTATCAGGACGTGCCGCAGCTGATTATGTTTGTGATTTTTTTTTTGGTCTTTTCCTATGATTTTAATGTCCTCTTTTAGTTTTGGCTCATTTATTGTAACCACAGTGCTGACCTCAAGAAACTACCAGTGCGTAAAAAAAAATGCTCAATGATATTCTCTCTGAGAAGAAACTTTCACGTTTTACCAACTGTGAAGACGATATCCCCACAGTGAACCAGTCGTACAGTGTCTGATGATTGGCACGTAGATCAATGTGCATACTGAAAGTTGGGCGTGAATGATCTCCTCTCTAATACCATCAATTGCTACGATGAATTACTTTAAAGACAGTGGACACCCCCTTTCTGCATTTACTGTTCAAGTAGCCGTAATATTTGTTTTCATCACGTTTCTTTCTGGTGTGAGGAATGTGCCAGTAGACGTTGCCAGTAAGTATAAATAGTCTGTTAAATGTTGTTAGTAAGTTATTTCATTTATTTCCATCCAACAAAGAGTACAACAAAATACAAAAGCATACACTATCAAACAGTAATGTACTCACTCCCACCTGATAGTTCGGGACATACTATATTTCACGTTTTAGTGTCTTCTTTCTAAACTCCCAAGTATACGTATTGTATATATCGGAAATTCTTATAGCTCCTCCTCGAGACCCGATGGATTTAGGCACTTAGAACAGTGGCATGCTTATAACTGATATCAATGGAATAAGTTAATCTGTTATTTCAATCCCAGCGTTATTTATTTCTTTTTTTTTTCAATTAATTTGCTTTTTATTTCAATCTTACATACACACAAATACACACACACACACACACTCACTCATATACGCACACTCAAATATATGCATTATGTACATAGTGAATATTGAATATACCTTAATCTATGTGCATTGTCACCGAAAAAAAAAAAAACAGCTTCAGATCATTCTGCTTTTGCATTTCTTCTTTCTCTATACAATGTATATCGTCGTTCTACTTCAATCTGTTGTCAGTGGTTGTATAGCTGTCAAGGCCACAACTTGGTCAGCGTTGCGTTGTAATGCTAAATTAAGATCATTCCCAATAATATGTCATTCTCAACGCTTCCGATCTTTATCAAAAGCAAAGCACTGCCAGCAGCAGTTTTAGTTGTATTTCATTGACATCCTGAGAAGGTTGCAGTTTGGATTCACAATACTACGTCACAATTAATAGACTCATTTCAGTCCATTAATTTCATTGTTATTTAGGAAAAGGTCACAACTTTATCACGTGCCCATCACAGTAGTGGGCTCTACAAGCCTTCCTTTTTTTTTCCAGATAGTGGTTACTTAGGCTGTTTCGAGCACCAGTCAGACGGCAACCCGCTGAAAGATCCGCGAAAGTATACCCCTGATATGACTATTGACCTCTGTAAAAGCTATTGCCTGACGAAACAATGCAGATACTATGGACTTTTTGCCGGAGACAGATGCAATTGTCAAAATGCCAGCGTCGAACGACGTCAGGTGGACGACAGTTTCTGCCAGGTCAAATGTGGCGGAGATTCTTACTCGAGTTGTGGAGGAACAACTTCTATTGCATTTTTTGAAGGTACCTGTCCAATAAGCTTTTTTTGCGTTCTTAATTTGAGAATGAAAATGCCAACCCCTCCTTCTTAGCAAATTTAAAACAAACTGATCTTATTCGTTTAAATGTTTACTGAAGGTTTTTATACATCTATTCCACTGTCTTGATAGATACTAAATCGTTTCAAAATCTTTGGTCATTTTGGAGTTGATAGGGGAAAAAAGACGATGTACGCTAAACAAGCAAAAATTTTAATCACGTGAGGAGGATCGATGGGTCACTGCATGCTTCAATGTCGACCATTTTCTGCTCTACAGACGGATTAAAAAAAAAAGGTTCTCGGTGCCCAACTGATGTTTGTTAAAAAACGTTCATATATATAAAACTTAATCGCACCTCCGAATTCATACAAACAAAGGATCTGTGGCACAGACGTTTCCACCCGTGTAACGGCCATAGAAATATCAAGAGGTTTCATGATCAGATTAAATAGAATGTTTTGTTTGTAGGCTTTTGGGTATGACTATACTATGATGCAGATTCCATACAGTCAATACTTTCATTTCTTGATGTTTCCAGTGACACAGGAAATTTCATCTCAAAGTTTGATAGTGGGAACGGCATGGGAGGCAACCACTGTGACTACACTCCGCTCGGTAACTTTGACGTCTGAAGGTATGTTTTTTTTTTGCGCTTGTGTTTTCGTGTACATTAGAAGCATATAAAAAAAAAGTAATGCTCTTATAACAATTGCTCTTGCATACAATACCAACGCCATTAACACTTCGTAAGTGCCATTCTCTGTAGGGAGTGAACCAACCCCTAGAGCTGACATGAATGGCATGCCATTAACGGTTGCTGAAGCATCCACCAAGCTTGACCTTGAAGTTACGCCATTCATGACCTCAGTGAATCATACAACGTGGATGCGGCATTTTTCTTTTCTAAGCATGTTTCAAATTTAACTCTGGTTTCCTAATTCACGTGTTCTAGTCGCACAAAAATTAATCATTTTTTACACGTTTTATGTGTTATTCGGTTGAAAGAAAATGGCATAATTCGAGAGGAGAGTTGCCAGAGATTTGATCTACGGTCAGAAGATGACATAATACAAGAATTAAATTCCTTGGCTGAGTATTCAAGAAAAGTTTGCCATCAGATTTATTGATATTACTTTAGTATCATCTTTAAATTCATTTGGGTTTACCTCATTGGCCCTACTCATCCTATGTGCCAATGCTACAAACAGACATGTGATAAGATCAGACAATTCTAGCTACTCTGTCTCTTGTCCTGTGCAGTATGAATAATTCACATAACTGTCCTTTGTCGCATCTTCTTTCCTACCCAATTCGCAGATCTAACATTCATCAAGACTCCAATTATAGTTGGAACTGTAATTTTTGGATTAGTCCTATGCCTTGGAGTAGTTTTGCTTCTTCGACAACGAAGGTAAGTTTTTTTTCTTTTTTTTTTAGCCGTTTGCAGCTAATGGGATTAAATAGATGAAGAGTTCCAATATATTGTATTTATTCCAGCAAGTTCGACACAGATTAAAAAAGTAGAGGGATGTGTACAAAATAATACATAATAGGAGTAAAGGAAAGGAATGCTACTGCTTGTGATAACAATAACCATAACATAGAACGAACATTTCATATAAATCATACGGACATCTCCTGTCTCTAACCTGTCTGCGGAAATGGATAAGAGTTACCGCTGAACGAGAAAACTGCGCTTTCATTTGTATTCTTTTCGTGACATTTTTCTTTAAATGGGGCTTTTACTATATAACTGACTGTTCCTCTTCCCATTCCTTCGT
This sequence comes from Diadema setosum, assembly GCF_964275005.1. Lineage (NCBI taxonomy): Eukaryota > Metazoa > Echinodermata > Echinoidea > Diadematoida > Diadematidae > Diadema > Diadema setosum. The sequence goes on from NC_092694.1 coordinate 13,559,177, forward strand.
CTCTTTCAGAAAAAGAGAAAGGAATGGCCATACTTGCGACACTGAAGATGTTGCAAGCACATATATCGTGTTGCAAACTTTGTCTGATCCCTCTCCCGTCTACCAGGAACTGAACATAAAATCTGAGTCAAGTTCCGGTGACAATTCAGATGGAATTTACCAGAATCTGGATGTTGTTCCGCATCGAGAGACGAAAGCTGCCCTGAATTTATATCAGAATCAGAGCGTAATGGAGAAAAGAGGAAGAAAGGCGCACCTTCAATCATTAAACACGATGGACTGCGATGATCACGAGTACGAAATTTGTACATAGGTGAATAAGGGAGCGATGGGTATTACTTTAGAAGGATTTTATACCTGGGGCCCGTTTCATAAACTTGTCATTAGTGACAAGTTGTCATAGATGTGACAAGCTACTGAAATCCTTGTATCTGATTGCTTGAGAGCAACCAATAGAAATGTTGCAGTTGTCACTGATGACAAGTTTTATGAAACGGGCCCCTGATCACTGGTGATGAGTATAACATGTCTCCCTGGAGTCCCCGATATTAAAGCAGCAAGATGTTGAACAGAAAGTAGGTTTGGTTGAAGCCCAGATAACCAAAATATCACGTCCTGTTCAGAAAGCTTAATCAAACTGTTGGTGCAATTTTCATGTATTCTTTCTTGAGTCAGTGAGTTGCCCGAATTCCTCTTCTATCATTTTTTAAATCAAATAAACGAGCAGCTGTGATATAAGAAGTACCCAAAACAGACTAAATTAAGACATATTTTAACCATAAATCCGTTGAAATGTAATTGATTTTCTATTTGGCTCTAAGTATAATTACTAGACCGTTTTCTTTGTTACAGTTTCTCCCGCAATAAGTGTGGAAATTCCATGACGATAATACATGAACTTGTAAATGTGTAAAGTCTGTTCTCAGCATTTCTTACTGCAATATATATATATATATATATATATATATATATATATATATATATATACATATATACTGTTTAAAAGCAGTGACCAATCATGACATTGTATAACATATGACAAAATGAAAGGGAAAAAAGAGGAGAGACATTGCATTGTTGTGGACAAAGCATGCTTTCTGAAACAAAACATGAATTCATGGAGCCTGGTTACCTATTCCAAACAGGCACTGATTCTTATTGTAACTAAAACTGTTTTGTTCCACTTTATCCATGATCCACCATCACAATCCTTTTCTTTTATTATGCGGGGTATTTACTGAACTGCTTTATCCTTCAAATTTCCTATTTGCTTTTCATGTGGTTCTTCGTCTTTATTTTGTTGTGCACTAATTAAATGTATTATAATACTTCGTAGTATGTATGTTACGCTTACTGAGAAATGTAGAAGGGCAAAAGTTATTGAAAATGAAATCAATAAAGTTGAAAAGATCGTCAGGTTTGATCTTATAATAAGACAGTCATTGACAGTAGGGATTTGTTTCGTGAATACTGTCAACTAGTGATTTCCTATAGATTTGAAAAACAAACAAACAAATAAACAAACAGGAAAAGTCTCTATACATAGACTCGTGTTAGTAAGATACTGCTAACGAGGACAGCCACGCTGTTCTATGTAGAGTAGTATGTCATTTTTATGTATTATTTCTGTACAGCCCTGGTGAAGGTCTTCAGAAGTTAAAGACCGAAAGCTTGGAAATAAACTACATGTACGTTGAACTAGCTACCACCGTGAATGCCTCATCTTCTCGCACTTTATATATATGAAGACTTTGTTCGCAAAAACCGATAAGTCCATATTTGCCAAATGGCGATATTTGCGATTACAGGCCAAGAAAAATAAAGAGAATAATAAGAAGATTTTTGCTTCTTTTGATCATAACTTCAAAAATGTACCGTTATATGCACTGACCAATATATCATTTAAAAGGTATTATTTTGTACTTTATGACAGAGACCGTACTTCAAAATCTTTAAAAACCGATAAGTCCATTTTTGAAGATTTTGAAGTACGGTCTCTATCATAAAGTACAAAATAATACCTTTTAAATGATATATTGGTCACTACATATAAAGGTACATTTTTGAAGTTATAGTCAAAAGAAGCAAAGATTTTCTTATCATTCTTTTTATTTTTCTTGACCTTTAATCGCAAATATCTTCATTTGGCAAATATGGGCTTATCGGTTTTTGCGAACAAACTCTTCATATATATATATATATATATATGCACATGTATTTAAGTATGTAAATATACTATTCAATCTCTAATAAAGGGTATTTGCTGCATTTCAAATTTGCAGGTATGAAGCTCTTATTTGCATACTTTTTCTTTCGACTGATCTACATTATACAATATCTGCTTCTCCTTATATAACTCTTTTCCACTGCTTATTTATATTTTTATGTTTTGTTCTCAAAAATTGGATATTTTATATTAGGTATATTGTGCCATACTTCATGGGCTTATTTTTTTCAGTTGCTCAAGAACATGAACTGGCGAATGAATATTTTGTACCATGTATATTGTGTTATATTTCTTAACCTGTATTACTTTTGTTTATGGAAATTTATGAAATTGAATTTGATTTAATTGAGTTTCCTATTTATGCCTTCTTCGTCTTCTGATGTGATATTGACATTCAGGTCAAATCTAAAATTCTGTGATGAAGGGCGAAAACTATTAAAGAGCCTTTCACTCAAAACAGTTTTCCAGGCAAAGAGTATGTTGGGACTTCCTTCCACATTTGGTCTGTAGGTCTCCTCCTCCTCCCCCCCCCCCCCCATCACGAACATAAATACACAGAGAAGCCTATTATACACATATTCAAATATTATTGGCAAGCACATACTCGATATTCAAGATATTTAACACACATACAAACAAACACGCAGCCATTGACCTATACATACACATCGTGAAAACGATAGTACAGTTTGCTTGAAATGGGGCTTCAGGGCTTTTTTTCTATTTTTTTTTAAGATAATGAGAACCACTTATGAAATATGAAAAACACCTAATTATAGTTCTACATGGAATTCCAAACTTATTCGATAAAAATTGGTGTTGAAATGGCTGAGATATCCGAAACAAAACAATCCTAATAAAAGGTACGACCCACCTTTTGTTAGGATAGCTTGGTTTTACTTTGTTTTTGAATATCTCAGCCATTTCGAAATCGATTTCTATCAAATAAACTTTGAATTCCTCTTAGAATTGTATGCTCCTAAACATTTCATGCACATGTATATAGTGGTTTCTAAATATCTCGCCAAATGTCAACTGAATCCTCACCGCAACCAATATTATATCATCCCCTTTCAAGGCACATTGTACCAACAGCAGTACTCTTCCTTAATACTTAATTGTTCATCTCCTTGTAGTCTTTTTTAGCCCCGAGTCCCACTTATCGAACGTTATCACACATCAGTAATAGGCTATATTGAAACTTTAAAGGAAAACCCTACGTATACATGCATGCAATGTCGAGATACGTTACCAGTCATTCCGCCAGCTCGACACCCACAAGTCATACATCAGCCGATGAGCTCGATACTATAGGCAAATAAGACCCACGAGACCGACACTAGGTAAATAAGGCCTATACAAGCCCGACGCTATAGGTAACAACAACGACAACAACAAAACAACAACAAAAAAGGCCCAAGAGACTTACACTGCTTATATTAAGTCCCTTTTTCATTTCATTTCATTTCATTTCATTTCATTTCATTTATTTCCATCATTCCACAAGGATAAAAACACACATGACATACAAATCAAAACAACGGTAACACAAGCATTGTTACATTCATATGCTATACAAATCAGCACAAAGTACACAACTGTAATGATGAAAATGGAATGCACACGAGAAAGCCTTTAAATGGCTTGTAAGACTGTGCATACCTAATAATGTATAGAAACAGATATGAATTGAGAAAACAAACAAACAAACAATACAGAAACAAACAAACAAACAAACAAACAATACAGAAACAAACAAACAAATTGGCATGGTCAAAATACATAAGGATATCACCCAAAATCTAAAACCGATACTTTCACATGAAACTTTAGTATAAACTCAGAAGAATCTTTTTATACTGTTTTTTAAAGATTTTATTAAATTCTACATTAAAAACATGGTTCATGTTCAAATCGTTCCACAATACAGGTCCAGTATACCGTAATGAATATTTGGACTTATCGTTTGAGAAAGACCATCGGTGAAACTGATAACATGATCTAATATGATGAGTGTGAACATCATCATTAATCATGAACATATTCATAAAATACGGAGGAAGAGTTTGTGAATGATAACGTTGCGTCAAGGAGGCAATTTGCACCTTATTTATATCTATTAACTTCAGAGTTTTCAATGATTTGAATAATTCTGATGTGGGCGCTTGATATGTAGAGCCAGTGCAGATACGTAGAGCCTTCTTTTGTAAAACTATCAACTTTTGCAAGTGGGAAGAATATGTATTCCCCCAGATAGAATTACACTATGTCAAATGTGATAAAACATAAAAATTATATGAAATAAATAGTATAGGCTTTGGCAATTCATATTTCAACCGGTTTAGAATTCCAACAAACGAGACACTTTTGGGCAAAACGAATTGATATGTTCCTTCCAACTTAGGTGCTAGTCTTGAAAAAAAAAATCCAAAAAAAAAAACGAGACACTTTTTGGCAAACAGAATTAATATGTTCCTTCCAACTTAAGGTGCTAGTCTTGAAAAAATAATGTCCGTCTAGTGAGCCTTTGTTGCCTAGTGTCGAGAACCCGGGCTTATTTGCCCCGAGTGGAGTTCATGGGCCTATTTTGTCAAGTTGTCAAATATCTAGCATGCGGGCTGTTACTCGTTGGCTCTATGACTCATGGGTTGTGAAACTCATGGGCTGTATGACTTGTGGGTCATATTATTCATGGGTGTCAGGATCTCGACGTGAATCTGTGCAATTACAGCAAGAATTTCTTCCCCTCGCATTTTCCGCTCTAACTAACCAATCTTTCCGTATCCATTCCTACCAAGTAATCCGGTGGGCATCACTTGCTCCCCCTACACGTTTGCCAATTTATTGATTCGAGACGTAAATCGAGCAAGATGATATTTGATGGCTCGACATTATCTCACCTAACAACAACAACAACAACAACAACAACAACAACAACAACAACAACAACAACAACAACAAAAATACCAGGGTATTTATTTTATTCAGTTAAGAATATTTACAGTCTTTCCTTGCACTAGAGTTTTTGTTTTAACATTATAGCTTCTGGACCCTGTCTTGCATATGAGATGTGTCTCTATAGAGTATTGTCTGCTGGGAACGTCCTAATCTATTGCTGATGGGAACGTGTAGAGTTACTGAGTGTATAAGGATATCATATCGGATGCACCGGGTCTATCTTTAGGACTTTTCTTCCTATTTTTCATGTTAAACTTACAGGATTTCCATTCGGCGACATTGCATGGCATTACCTGGGTCTTTAATATTTTCTCGGAAAATTATTACATGCTATGAATGCAGTATCATCATATTTCTTAAAGAAATTTTGGCTCCAAGAATTAAGGCTTTTTATATCATATTAAAAGTATTCTAACTGGATATTAACGTGGTAGGCCAATAGAAGTAGAAAAAATACGCGTGAGTGAACACATTTGCCGTTTTCTTCCAAGGCACAAAAGTATAAAAAAATACAAAAATGAACAAGCAGTCATTCATGCATAAGTGCTCTTCCATTATAGCAATTGGATCAAAAGGCAAATTGAATATAATAAAAAACATGAATTAAGTTGCAAAAATAAACCTAACATCTCTATAATGTCTTTGTAGCCATACAAAGATAAGGACCAAGTAATTGTGGATAATGTAAAATCCTTCGTAAGAGCCAAATTTGATTGACATTAGGAAAGAAGCAATATAAACAATAATTGGTAAAAAATTGAATTGAATTATTGAATTATTCATGATTATTTCATTCCATTTTGCAATTATGAAAATTGAAAGCAATATTTCGTTCCTGAATTTATCTCATGAATTCTTACATTCTCATAAAGAAGAATCGTATTATGAAGTTTTGTTCATTTAATCACCTTTGTGGCTTTACTCTCTATGACGTTTGAAGTTAAAATTGACAGAAAATTTGTATTTTCCCCTTTTGTTTCCAACTTTTTCTACTTTTGGGGCTATACATATATATATATATATATATATATATATATATATATATATATGAAGAGTTTGTTTGCAAAAACCGATAAGTCCATTTTTGAAGATTTTGAAGTACAGTCTCTGTCATAAAGTATAAAAATAATACCTTTTAAATGATATATTGGTCATTACATAAAAAGGTACATTTTTGAATTTATGGTCAAAAGAAGCAAAAAATTCCTTATTATTTTCTTTATTTTTCTTGACCTTTAATCGCAAATATCTCCATTTGGCAAATATGGACTTATCGGTTTTTGCGAACAAACACTTCATATATATATATATATATATATATATATATATATGTAAAAGAATGCAAACTTGCTTTTCTATTTTATTCATGTCTCTCATTGCTGAAATTGGTCTTTTGTTACCATTGTCTTCTTTGAGGGCATTAGCAAATGCATGGCAAAATGTCAAGATTTGCATATTTTTACTCTTGAGCCTTAGAGGACAAAAAGGAATGTATTCACTCATGTGTAAATTTTCCCCTTGTATCTTTCTACTATAGTTTGATAGCCAACCAAATTACCTTTATTATACAACGTCCAAGTAGATCCTTGTAATTTGATTGGAGGATTGTTGGTGACGTGATATTCAATAAGTACTCCATTCAACGCGCCGTGCAATTTTGGTTCTATTTTTTGCGTGCAACTTGGTTCGATTTTTTCGTTCCATTCCACGGTTCGAGAAATTGTACGGTACTGCATGTACTGTGTGTTGCATATTGAGGATCGCATGCAGCTAGCGCAGTGTACGTGTGCGGTACATGCATGCGCGTATGTAGGCCTACGTAGTGCTAGTGTACGAGCTCTAGCTGTGACCGACCTGTATCTACACTGATTGCACAAGCCAGAAAGAGAATCCCACATGTAAGTATGGCCATTTTTGCATACATATATAGACTTCTATATAGACTTCTAGGCCTACTTAGACCTACCCAACAATCCTCCAACCAAATAACAAAGATCTACTTGGACGTTGTATAAAACAAATAGTGTATGGCCTTTACTCGTGCAATGGAACGAGATTTCGCACTCGGTGAAAGATGAGGCGCACTATTCAACTCGGCTTCGCCTCGTTGAATAGAGCGCCTCTATCTTTCACCTCGTGCGAAATCTCGTACCATTGCACTCGTGACCATTCACTATTTGTATAATATTGTATGAAATGCATTGATTTGTATCAAAATATTCTATGAAAAATATGAACTGCAAAAAGTGTGCGTCTTCCTTCTTTGCTTATATTTACATCAGGGTAACTTATTCGATGCTTTCTTAAAAGCATCATTTACCATTTTGAGATGAAACAAAAACTCAGTTTTAGTACTCTAAAATAGTTTTAAAATGTCAGTTAGGGATATAAACAACTAGTGTAAAAGTTTCAATCAGTATAATTAATATAAAGTCTTGTTGAATACAAAACGTGAGAAAAAATGTTTGTAATAAGTTGTTTCTAGAATAAACTCTGTACAGTACGTATAGTTTATTGAGAAATGTAGTGATATATCTTTTTATTTTAGGCTTTCTTAGTTGCGAAATTTTATATGGTAGGACGTTTTGTGATGAGAGTGACCTACACGTATGCATCAAATGTGATAATTTGTACATTTCTATCAAATCACTGCTCCCAATGGTTAACAATACCTTTCAAATACTCGGTTTCTGTTTTATTATTTTGCTCTTCAAGAGGATAAAAAAAAACCCAGTAAGGGATGAAATTTCAAAAGTGCAAGAAGGCTTTTAAATTTGGTACAACACCAGTTCTGAAGAAGAGTATCCTGTTATAATGTGTAATCATGGGACGAAATATAGTCAAAATTCAGTTTCTAGGCCAGAATAAATCTGGCCTACGCATACACACACATACACGCACGAACACGCACACACCCACATCTTTATAGGTATAAAGTCCTTGTGAAGTATTTTTCATGAGGAAGTGGCGATATCCTTCCTGACTAGTCTATGCTGCAGTAGCTCACAATGTAATATTACTCTGAAGGAAATGCTACATCATACGAGATATTGTGTCACGTCCAACTGTACATTTCTATTGTTCCTTTCAACAACAGCCGAAACAACAGCTGAAACAACAGCCTAAGATTAACTATTTGGTGTGGGTTTTTTTTCATACACGAAAGACGACGCAGTCTATGTCCCCTTCTACGCGTTTTCCTGGAAGGGAAACGTTTCATGTTTTTTTCTTCGAGGTACTCTTACCACTCAAGGAAACGAAGTAGTTGAATTACTTAACGGTACAGTTTACCATTGGGAGCAGTGATTTAAAAAAGTTAAGGTTATCACATTTGATGCATATGTTTAGGTCAGTTGTATCACAACACATCCTACCATATAAAAATGTTGCAATAAAGCCTAAGATATAAGAAGATATTATCATTTTTCTCAATAAACCATTACTGTAGCAAGCTTTTTTCTAGAAACAATTTCATTACAACCATTGTTCTTGTTTTGTATATTTCACAATGTAACATTGATTATACTTCTAATAATTTTTTACATTGGTTGTTTGTATCCCTAACTCACATTTTAGAACTATTTTTAAGCACTTAAAGCAGGGTTTTTGTTTCATCTGCAAATGGTGAATAATGCCTTTAAAGGTACATTTATATTTCCTGGTTCAAAAAGTTCACTCTCTCAAACCATGATAAGTATTCTATAGCCTGAATCATTTTATGCTTATATGTATGCATGTATATAGAATAGAATATATAGAAAGATCAAGAAATAAATTAGCAATGCATTTTTATTTGCCAATAGGGAATGAGTTTATTGAATATATATATCATTTGTATACATATTTGGTATTACCATATACCATCTAATAATTATTACTATCATCGTCATTATAATAATATGTAAATTATACTATCATAATTCCCTATAGTAAATTATACTATCATAATTCCCTCTTACGCACGATTCTTGCTAAAAATACACTTATTTATATCGGCCCAAATTATTGGAATTCTCTGAATCATGATATAAAAAACGCCCCATCCATACATTCTTTCAAGAGGAGACTGAAGTCCTTTCTATTGCAGTCGTATGACTTTCCAGGACTCAACTAGCCATTTGGCCTTCTCTCTCACATACAGACTTATACTTTTTCCTCTTTGAAGAATAAATTATAATCTTTTGGATGTCTGCTGCTATCTACGCTTTCGCCAAAAGAGTCAAAGACATGAACAATAATGATGAATGTCTGTCTTATTCCTGTTCTCACGTCCCTTCAATTCCTTGCTTTTCTCCTTTCAGACGCTACAATCACTTTTTTCCCCTCCACATCCATTTTCTGTGTCCCTTGATACACTTCTGTCGAAGATCGCTGTCTCTCTTGTGCATTTTCGTTTGCTATTTTGTCTTCTATTTGTTCATCGTTTCCATTCCGTTTTGTCCCGTACAGCCTTTTCTTCAGTAGTTGTTTTGCTGTCTAGTCTTGTTTCATGTTTTTTCGCGTCTGTTAGTCTTGTCCATCCCGTTTTGTCCCGTACAGCCTTTTCTCCAGCAGTTGTTTTGTTGCCTAGTCTTGTCCTATGTTGTTCACGTCTGTAATAGTAAGTGTATTTATCTGTGATTCTAGTTCTCAGTGGGCTTCCAGACTTCTTCCTCTTTTTTTCCCCTCTCTTATAGTATTTATAATGCTTTAATTAATTTTTCCATTGACGTTATTATTCCAGAGGGGCCCACATTCTACAAGCTCTGTCTTTTTAGTGGGTCTCTCCATTTTTCGCACTTTAAGCAAAGTTATACATGTACTATATTTCGATCAAAGTTATACATGTACTATATTTCGATCACTTCTGTTTTTTTTTTTTTTACTATAATGTATAATTACTATGTGGTCCTCCTCAATTGTTTTATATTCTTTTCGATACATAATGTTCTGTTCACCTTATTCTCTGTTGTCAAAGAAGTGTAACTTATATGTTTTGTCGAAAAATGAAATAAACTTTGAATTGAATTGAATTGAATAATTTTAATTAATACACATATATTATACATCTATATATATATATATATATATATATATACATATACATATATATATATATATATATATATATATGTGTGTGTGTGTGTGTGTGTACATACACATACATAAAGTGACTCTGCATCAAAAACGGATTCTCAGTTATAAGGGCAGATTCTGAAAAAGCAAATGTTGAGATTTAACATGATGCACACCTCAATTCAAATGGACTCTTCTAACCTAAAGTATGTATGTAGTAAAGGGGATCTGAAATATAGCTTCCATTCAAGCTCTAATCTTACCAAGTCGTGTCAGCTGTGCAATGAATGGGACAAAAGCACAACGTAAAATACCATTGTAACAAGAAAAGAGGAATTATCATTTTAAACTAAAACCGAGCACACACTATCAACTCGTTCTATCCTTGACTAATACCAACTTTCAAAGCGGTACCATTATCCTTTCAGAAGTTATTAGGACTGAAAGTGAAGAGTCGGTAAAGGATTTTTTGAAAGAGATTTTAAAACACACCTCATCACACCATTCTACAAAAGAAAAAATAAATTTTCAAGAAAACTGCTTAAAGATAATAAAAAGTTTTGGTACCTCAAAAGCTTCCCTGAATTTCATGGTCTTGGTTTGTGTTTCAGGTTAAATTACGTTGTCTGTGAGAATTACTCGCCCCAAAGTGCTCTCATGTCTTAGTAATCATGCAATAATGTTTTCGTACCAGAGCCGACGCTGTACAGCGTCGATAAATATTGTACGAAACCACTGACTGCGACCAGCAGCGTGCAGCCCATTGTACGCATAGCTAACTGCGACCAGCAGCCCCATACGCATAGCGTAATGGGGCTTCGCATTGTAGCATTCAGGATCATGACAGAATTAGTATCGCGGGTAAATGTCAACTTAAAATCCAAAAATTTCTTCGATTTGAAGACTTACCAATTAAGTTAAAGTATTGAAAACAGGCTTCGATCAACGTTTGGTTCTGCCAATAGTCCCTTTCTGTTCGAATTGATGACTGAATATGACTCGGTCGAGAGGACCTTGGGAGAGCTACATACACTGGATACCATGGCCAGCGCATGCGCACACAAACATCTTATCCGTTCATGGATTTGAAATTTGTGTGCATGTGATGTGTTCGCATGCACTGGCTGTAGTATTCGGTGTACTGTATGTAGCTCTCCTAAGGTCCTGTCGACCGAGTCACATTCAGTCATCAATTCGAACAGAAAGGGACTATAGGCAGAGCCAAACGTTGCCCGAAGCCTGTTTTCAATACTTCAACTTAATTGGTAAGTCTTCAAATTGAAGAATTTATGGGATTTTAAGTTGACATTTACCCTGCGATACTAAATCTGTCATGATCCTGAATGCTACAATGCGAAGCCCGATTACGCTATGCGTATGGGACTGCTGGTCGCTATGCGTATGGGGCTGCTGATCGCAGTTAATTGCATGATTACTAAGACATGAGAGCACTTTGGGGCGAGCAAGTCTCACAGTGTTAGTTATATGAAAGGAACTTTAACCTGAAACACAAACTAAGACAAGGAAATTCAAGGACACTTTTGAGGTACCAAAACTTTTTATTATCTTTAAAACACGATTCCATTTTATCATAATAATGAAACTTGATAATAATGTATAAAAAGAATTGCTGTCTTGGAAAATATAAATAACTCAAGATTGACTAGGTTGACCCGTTTCACCAATTTTTAGTCTTTACCTGAAATAAGGGCATGCGACTTCTTCTTTTTTTTTCCTGATGTATGGTCACATAGTATTGATCTAGTCGAACCACGATCAACAAAGTGAGAAATGATATTCCCATAATGCTGTGAACATTTAACATATTAAACCCAGGGGCGGATCCAGGAATTCTATAAAAGGAGGCGCAACTAATATTTCTGTTGCCACTTCCGGGTTTCATTTCATTCTTAACTTTTTGTTCTTTTGCTTTTTAGCGAAAAATAAAGGGGCGTGCGCCGGTTGCGCCACTCCTCCCCCCCCCCTCCCCCTCCCCCCCGTGGATCCGCCACTGAAACTCATATTTTCAGTAATGATTGACCGATCCTAAGCATTTTTTTTTTAATTCAAATTTGTTCAAATTTTGTTTAAATGTGTAGGGAGGGGATGGGGCACAGGGTTTTTGTTCATATTTTCGTATACTCTCTGCTTTCATTGGTTATCGCTGTACATTGTTTTTTATGATTTTGCTCTTTTAAGGTAATCGGTAATAGGTTTTATGCTGCTGTTAATATGGTTTTTCTGGACCGTTCAGTAGAACAGTGTCTTGTAGGCACAGCTGACCAGGGAAATCCAGACGTTTTCCACTATACTATTTCATTATATTTTGGGTATTGTTGTTACGCTGATGATCTTATGTGGAAAATCAATACAATTCAAATAAATATTTCGCACATTTCATGAATTAAAGTTTCCACTCTCGCTCTCCAAAGAAGAGAGGGAGAGAGAGAGGCTGTGAGATAGAGAGAGAGAGAGAGAGAGAGAGAGAGAGAAGTCTCGAGAACCCTCCATGCAGCCTATTCCCTTTGATGATCTCCATTCTTCATCTTTAATCCTCGTTTCAGTTCGGTTTACAATTTAACATCTGTTGCAAGTTTACGAATCCATGTCTACTGACTCAAACAGTGCCAGTGACTAAATGTTCATAACTGATGCCAGAGTGGAGTTATCAGCTGGTTAAGTGTTATATATAATCGAATAATCTACTCATTTCGGTCGCTTGCATTGCTTGCCGTACTCCTCTGGCATATTCTCTTTCTGCTTTTTCATTGTCTTCCCTATACAATTACAGCGATATACATTACCAAGGATGAGTCAAGTTAGACATAACAAGTACATGTAGTTATGTTCTTCTGTAAGGGAAGTGATGTAGAACTATCACAAAGTTTGATGAAGCTTTCACTTTCGTAAACAGGCAGCTTTCATTTCAGGCTATGCGCTGGACATGGCAAATTCACATGTAATTCTATACGCATTGGCAACCTTTGCCCATGATTTACCTAGACGTGTGTGTATGTGTCTGTGTGTGTGTGTCTGCGTGTGTGTGTGTGTGTGAGTGTGTGTGTGTGTGCTGTGTGTGGTTGGGGTATTTCCTCTTACGTTCTTCTGTGACTTCAACTCTCACGATTATGGTCATGCACTTCGGCAATGTTGTTATTTCCTTGTTAAAAGTATGGTGATCCCAAGATACCGATAGTGCATTAGAATAGAGGAGAGATTCCTCGTGAACCAAGCTCCAGCTGTGCAGATGGTATCCAGCGAACTCAGCGCAGTGAACCAATCCTCACTTCAGTGTCTGATGATTGGTGTCCTGTGTCGTTAGATATTGAATGTGTAACAAACATATTGGAAGTTCATTGTTTATAAAGTTACGACAAGACAATAGTAATAATAACTAGGAAAAGTAAGTTTTAGTGATCTCCTGTCTAACGCCATCAATTGCCGCAATGAATGACCGGAGCGAACGCCTAATTGCTACACTACATGGTCAAATCATCTTACTCTTTGTTCTCGTTGCTCTTCCTCCTGGTGTTAGAAATGAGACAGCAGACCCTTCCTGTAAGTATAAAGAGTTTGGTGAATGTTGCTGGTTACATTGTGTTCATGTTAAGTGGCAATCTCATCGGCTTGGAGATGTGGTGGCGACGTGATGGCCACTCGAGACTCTCCCTGGTCGCGGAGAGGTCCCCGCGGCGTCTCCCGGGGACTCTGGTCTCCGAGGAGCTGCGCGATTATCAAACGTGTTCGATTTTTTTCGGAGACCTTTGTTCAGTCTTTGCTCCAGCTGGTTTCGGAGACGTCTCGGAGACGTATCTCAGACAATCCGTTGAAAAGTTATGACGGTTTAAAGTTTTCGTGTTCCCACCGCAGGATGAGAAGACTACAACGGTTCGTGCTGTCACGAGAGATTATGAAGACAGTTTAGCTACATTTCATTTGTTATGAAAAGTGAACATTCCATGTACTTGCTATAATTTCTCCTGCTCTTTGAAGGAGGTAATAATGTCCACTAGTCTTTCATTATGCTAGGAAAGAGGAAATATGTTGAATTTTCTTTCTTTTATCTTTTTATCGTCAGAAATTCGCAACTTTTAATGAATTGTAAAATTTTCGTCTAACTTCGCTGATGTTTAATATCTGGATCTGGTGATCTGGTGAGATACTGCACAAACTCCACATCAGGGATATAAACGTGCAGGCGTGGTCGAGTGAGCGGAGTGTTTATATTTTGTAGTGTGCTTTTTGGATAATTTTCCCCAAGTCAAATGAATGTAACTTCCGTTTGAATGAGTTTAGATTGGGAGCTTCTCTGATATCCGGTGGAAGGAGATTCCATTCAGCACAGGTTCTCGGGAATAAAGAATACTTATAACAATCTTTTGATGTTTTTAACTTTCTGAAGAAAATAGACTATTGTTGCCTTGTCGTCCTGCTGTTTTCCAGAGGGCTTGATTGCAGATGAGACGTGTCCAGAGCATTAAAATTGTAGACCGATTTATAGAGTAATGTCAGTCTAAGGGCAGCCCTACGATGTTCAAGTGGTTTCCACTCAAGGCGTTCAAGCATGTCAGTGACACTGGAGGTTCTCTGGTGGATGTTGAGGACAAATCTGGCAGATCGTCGTTGAATGGCTTCCAGTTGAGTTATATATTCTTTCTGGTGTGGGTCCCAAACTGATGCGCAGTACTCTAGTCTGGGTCGTACGAGGGTTTTGTAGGCGATGGATTTGACTTTTGACGAGCAACTGAAAAGATTTCTTCGCAGGAGGCCAAGGATTTGGTTTCCTTTTGAAGATACACCTCGAATGTGATTTGCCCAGTTCAATTTATTGTTTAATTGGATCCCTAAGTAAGTGTGATCTGTAACAGCCTCCAAGATGGTTTCTCCGATATGATAAGTTGCCTTAATTAGGTTCTTTTTATGTGAAATGTGCATAACGAAGCATTTTGTTTTTTTGAATCTCATCTGCCGTTGTTGTTCCCACGTTCTCAGACGATGAAGATCTGTTTGAAGGGCCTGACTATCTTGTGTAGTGTGGATCTCCTTGTACATAATACAGTCGTCTGCTAATAAACGAATTGTTGAAGAAGAGTCATTAGAGATGTCATTTATGTAGAGAAGAAAGAAGAGCGGTCCGAGAACAGTACCCTGTGGAACTCCGGACAGAACTGGTACTGACGTAGATGCGACGCCTTCGATTATTACTTGTTGGGTTCGTTTTGTGAGGAAATTTCTGATCCATGTCAAGGGGGCACCCCGAATTCCAATGTTGTGGAGCTTGTAGAGGAGTTGTTCATGGGGAACTAAGTCAAATACTTTGCTGAAATCCATAATTATTAAGTCTACTTGCCCTTTGTTGTCTAAAATTTTGGTGAGGTCATCAATAAGAAGAACCAACTGTGTCTCGCAGGAATGCTTCTTCCGAAAACCGTGCTGGTTTTCGTTCAAGATGCCATGGAATTCGATGAAGGACATAATGTTCGTGTGTATTATGTGTTCAAGAACCTTGCACGTTATTGAGGTTAACGAAATGGGACGATAATTACTGACGTCTGAACGATTTCCCTTTTTATACAAGGGTGTAATGTTGGCTTGGATCCAGTCTTCTGGGACATCTCCGGTAGAAAGGGATTTCTGGAAAATTGTTGTTAGGACAGGAGCTACACTGGATGCACATTCTTTCAAAACCCTAGCTGAGATTCCGTCTGGGCCTGAAGATTTCTGGGGGTCCAAGTTTTTCAAGAGCTTTTCAACTCCTTCTACAGTGACTGTGATAGGTGCCATAGCTGGAGAGTCTCCACTATTTGTGGATATTGGAGGAGCATTCATGGTGTCTTCCTTTGTGAAGATAGACTGGAAGTGCTTGTTGAGTAACGAAGCTTTCTCTAAGGCTGTTGTTGCAAATCCATTTACCGTTTTTAAGGGTGCGATGCCTGAAACGTTTTGTCGAGAGTTCTTGATGTAACGCCAGAAAGGTTTTACATTTCCAAGTTCTAAACTATGCCCGATGTCTGACAGAAAATGAGACCTGGATTTGCGAATACTCCTATCTAATTCACTGCGAAAGTTCCTAAATTCTGTATTAGTAACAGTAGTCTGAAACTTTTTAGCTTTGTTGTACAAACGTTGTTTGCGTCTAATCCCTCTGATGTGGGAACGATGAATCCATGGTGCCTGAGAGCATTTCCTAGATAGACCAGTGGGTATATGTTTCTCTATTGAAGAAGAAATTATGTCTTTGAAACAACACCATAATTCATTCACACTGGATTGTTTGATCTTCTGTGAGAGATTCACCAAATAACCTAATATCTTCGTTAATTTTATCAAAGTTACCCTTTTTGTACAGGTATACCTTTCGACGTGGGCATTTCACTTTTTGTCTAGACAACGCGATATCAGTGAGGACGGCGTCGTGGTTACTCAAGCCAGGTATTATAGTAACGTCTTGAATGAAGGAAGGAGTGTTTGTGAATACTAAATCAAGAACATTTCCATCTCTAGTAGGGGACGTAACAACTTGAGTTAGGTTATAATCAAGGGCCATGTCCAGGAGCTTTCTGCTGACCGAGGGACATTTGCCTCCAGGTAAAAAGGTGTTCTTGGACCAGTTAATGTCTGGAAGATTTAGGTCGCCACATAACCAGATGTGACCGTTGCGAGGATTTTTGCTCAGGATTGAATCAAGTTGATCAATACAGTCCATGTCTTTTGTTTTACAACCTGTATCAGGTCTGTAAAACACACCCAGGTACATAGTTTGGTGTCCCTTTATGTGTATACTCGCCCAAACCGATTCACACTGTGCTGTAAGGTGTGGTTCTTCACATGCAATCAGTTCAGATTTAATGGCTAGCAGGACTCCGCCACCTAGTGTGCCTCTGTCTTTTCTGTAGACTTGGTATTCAGTTGAAAAAATTTCATGAGAGAAGACAGAGTCATCAAGCCATGTCTCTGTTCCAAATATTACGTCAGGGTGTTCTTTTTCAATCAGGGCTTGTAGTGTTGCTGCATTACCCCAATCCACATTTCAATTTGAGTTACAATTTCCTTAAAAGGTATAGGCGCCATTCTTTCTCCTGCCATGTCTTGAGAGGTTACAACTCAATGAAATTCTGCTCTGATGTATGCAGTATTTTTTCTTTTTCATATCTACCCCCTTTGTGGTTGTGTATATGAAACTGGACATTTTCCCAAGCCCTGAGCGATATTCATCAAAATGAAACCAAAAAATGGCATGCAGTAGATGGAAAATATCATAATCTCAGCTTTTCACACGTACCGAGTTGTTTAATTCAAAATTTGATTAGAAACTCGTCTGCAATTAAGTTTCAAATCACCGTCCGTTCACAAGCAGGAAGAAGCTTTCCGGATTCTGCAGTTTGAATATTAGAGCAAGGAGAGGAGGTGCGGCTTAGATTCTTTCAAAGTTCCCGTCAATCACTCTTGCAGCCTGTGTAGTTGCTTAGCGCAGGTTTTCCCCGGAAGTGGTTGAAGGACCACGTGAGCTCCTCTCCCAAAACTTGATTTGAGGTCAATCACGTTCACACGATAGTTTCGTTGCGTAATTCTGGCTAAACGTGACTGAATATCACTTTCCCAATTTACACGGCAAATTTGCCTAATTAAAAACTTAAAGGACAATTCCACCTTCATATACATAAGGATTGAGAGAATGCAACAATATTAGTAGAACACATCAGTGAAAGTTTGAGGAAAATTGACCGATCCGTTCAAAAGTTACGAATATTTTAAGTTTACTGCGCAGTCACTGCTGGAAGAGAAGGCTACTACAGTGTATGATGTCACATGCGTACAACTATATAACGAAAATAAAAAGAGAATTTCACAGAACTTTACTTTTTGAGTAAAGTGCACATTTCTTCGACTTGCTACTGACGTATGTTAAGGGTAATATTATTTCCCCTGCCTTCTGAAAGAGAGAAGTCAAGTGTTCTTTTGTTATGGGAGAAAAATGGAAATATGTTGCATTTTCTTTATTTTTTTTTATATCGTTGTACTCATGTGACATCACAAGCTATAGTAGTCTTTTCATCAAGCCGTGACTGAGCAGAAATTTCAAAAATTCATAACTTTTTAACGGATTGTCCGATTTTGCTCAAACTCTCACTGATGTGTTCTACTAATATTGCTGCATTCACTCAACCCACATGTCTATGAAAGTGAACTTGTCCTTTAATTTGAGTTTGCTTAATCACAAAATTCTTTCAAATTAAGCAATATCCGTACGTTTGTCTTCAGATGCATCAACAATTTCATTTTCGTAAGTATTCACTTTCCGCATTGCAATGATCACGGATGGGTCATTCTTGAAGTGTTTTAATTATATGCTATATAGCAGGCCGTTCAGAGTCCTTAATAATCCTTTTGGAAACGCTGATAAAATGCAGCAGCTCGTTTTTTGCTTTTGTCTTTTTTCAAGGAAAACGGCACAGATCTTTCCAGCCATAACTATGGGTGCGTTTACCAACTCCTTTTCTCGGCAGAAACATGTTATCCAAACAGCTTTCAAGGAATTTTTACGAGTTGATAAACGCAAAGCTGTTTTGAAAGCCCTTTAGGAAAGCCTTTACAAAAGGGTGCGTTTATCAACTCTCCTTTCTCGGCAGAAACAGGTTATCCAAACAGCTTTCAAGGAATTTTTACGAGTTGATAAATGCAAAGCTGTTTTGAAAGCCCTTTAGGAAAGCCTTTTCGAAAGCCCCAAATTTGTGGCTATCCAAACAGGTTTCCTAAACAGGTTTTCAGAAACCTGTTTGTAAAAGCCTTTTGGAAGTTGATAAACGCAGAGCTGTTTTGAAACGGCTTTGTAGTCTTGTACTTCAGTACTTGTACTTCTCCTCGGGTCGAATGGCGCAATGCAGCTGTGCAGTGACAGGCCAGTTAAAAAATCGTGTTCGCGAAGAGAGTTGATAAAAGCAACTATTTTGAAAGCCGTTTCTAAAGGGCTTTGGAAAGGGCTATCGAAAGCCGTTTAAACAGAGGAAAGTTGATAAACGCAGCCAAAGTCTCATGCCGCCACTCAGAAATATTTGAAGTATGTGCTAAACTGCCTCACAGATAGGAAGACAATTGATTCATGTGACATTGCATCATGACTCGTCACTCTCAAAGGAAGATATGTCTTTATGATGGTAATTGCTTTTCGCCGTCCCTTCTTAGAAAACAAGCGGCACATTAATAGTACAGACAGTCAGGGCTTTGGAAAGGGCTCTCGAAAGGGCTATGGAAAGGGCTTTCGAAAGGGCTATCGAAAGGGCTATCGAAAGCCGTTTAAACAGGGGAAAGTTGATAAACGCAGCCTATGACGGGTATGAAATAAAGATAATGTGTTTGCTTGATCATAAAGGGAAAAGATATTTTTTGCATTGTATGCGATCTCTTTTCAATAGTACTGTATTATATCTTTATATATATCTTCATTCAATACTTTCCTTTCTTGATATTAATTTTTAGTGCCGCCGGAAATGTCTTCTGTAAGTTCAAGCGCGGAAACAACACGACACCCAGCCAGTACTGTCAACGTGGTAACATTGGCGCCTGAAGGTATGTTGCTTAGTCTGTCCCTGTATAGATGCAAAGATAGATCGGACAAATAGCTTTTGAATACCGTCTGGTCATGTAAACATAACCAACGCCATTCAAACGATGTACGTCACCGTCTCTGCAGAAAGAGACGTATTTACCAGCAGAACTCTATAAGATTCTGAGAAAGCTCTGTCTGTTGGAAGACGGCCAGTCCACGATTGGAATGCATACATATACTATATACGTTTTTATAGGAAACTTGCTGAAAACGGATAATTGGGAAAACGTTTCGAACATTTGTGTGTCTGCTATCCTTTGTTTTCATTTCCCGACTTCAAACCTGAAATAATGTGACCAAAATCCCTAAATGCACTTAAGCATACAAACTGCTAGCTACAGTATTTGGGTATCTCTTTCACAATGTCAAGAGTACCGGTAGTCAATAAAGACGTAAATTTACTTATAAACAGAACAGGTGGAAGTGTCAACCAAATCAAACACGTCATAAGCAAACACGTCATAAGAGGGTTAAAGACATTGACAATTTCTCATTGCTCAAACTCTAAGAGCTGAAGATGCCATAACCACACAATTTACGTGTATCATTGGTTTGTACACAAAAGTATAAATAAACCAGAAACGAAGGAAAGAAAAAAGATATTTTATTGATGCAGCGTCATTGAAAACAAAGTTATTAGTTGTAATTGGGTAATACGTGGTTTCTATGTTATGTAATAACGGTTGTATTTACTATTTGAACAAAAAATCTGATCAATGAAGTATCAAACTGCACTTTTTTACAACGTAATATCTGCACAAGGTGTTACGGTAAATAGTCCAAGAGCATTAGATTAAAAAAGGCTTAAACCTGGACATTTTTGGTAACAAGCTGATTTTTCCGGATAGGTCCAGAAAAGTGTCTAGAATAACATACCAAAAGTCCTCATAAATTCTCTTTGAGCGTTTTCCGCAATCCAAGATGGCGTCCAAAATGGCCGCCATTTCCAGAAATTCTTATAACTTTTCAACTAGAGAACCCAAATACAAAATTTAACGTCTAAATGTATGTTTTGAAGCATGATTCATATCAAGATATTTTGACGCAGGCATGTACTGATTTAACGGCTCAAGCTCTTTCTAAAATGCAAAATGGCGTGTAATATGGCCGGCAGTCACAATTTTTTTCTCACAATTATGTAGATAAATGTCAGTATAGTTTATAAGAAACTTTTTATTTAACAAGATAGTTCTTATGTGTAAAGTATAGAAATAAAAACATTTCGATGTTACACTCAAGGAGTGTGTCCTTGCTACGAGAGAAACATTTCACCATCAGATATGCTGGTAAACAGAGAGCCTAGTAGAAGGCAATATCTTTTTACCACATTGTCTATTTTCGACACCTCAAGCACTATGAGATAAAAAAAAATAGTGCTACCCCTTTTTATTATCAACGCATTTGATGTCTACCATGAGGTGAGTTCCAGTTGAAACTGTCACTTATCACTTGAGATAATCACTTGATATCTGTGCTACATAAATGTTCGAAATTAGTGTGTGCATGTGCTACAAAATAATGTGTAATTCATCACATGACAGTGAATTGCTTTGGTGCAGTATATTGCTCCACCTAAACCTCTACAGGGCGTATCAAAAAAAAAAGTTACACTTTTTGAAAAAATTGCAAAAGAGCAATTTGTTTGAATGAGAACACTTATTTGGACTGCTAGCTGAATTTTCCATCTTCTTTCAATTTGGCGCAAGTCATTTTTCACACTCTGGACAAACAGCGTCAGTGTTCAGCCAAGCGTGAACAAAAAAAAAATTGTTTTGTTGATTACACTTGATAGATGAGACTATTGGGCATCCATAAATATGAAAAAAAAATCAAAATATTTTGAAATGTAATTAAGACAATTTTTTTTTCACAAGTGTAACGGTTTTTTTTATACGCCCTGTAGTGTCTAAATTATCTTATCCATTTCGTGTAGATTAGGTAAAAATTATATAATAGATAGAAATCAGAGAATATTATATGACACTCATAGCTATTGGTACATGGAGGAGAGGTACTCCTCTCCCACACGAGGGATTTTTTTTTCTCGAAAGTGAAACATATAGTGCTAACGTTTGGTAAGATATTGAATTATTCCCATCATAGAGTAGGAAATCTATAAAGTAGTATTCAGGGAAATGGGCAATATATGGGAGGGTGCGGAAGGGGGATCCCCTCCCCCTCCCCCAAACATGAGGGAGATTTTGCATTTTCAGACCTGATATTCAGACACATAATGCACCTATTGGTGGAGTATTAGATTTTTGTTTCCAACAAAAAAGGAGCAAAAAGATATATAATCATGGAAGTGCGCGGTCATAGGGTTGCCCGCTCCCACACGAGGGAAAATTTTGTTTTTTCAGACTTGAAATTCACAGAGCTGTTGCACCAATTTGGTGAAATATCCGATATTTGTGTTCTATTTGAAAACGTTAGTAAGAATATATATATATATATATATATATATATATATATATATTCAGGAAAGTGTGAATAGAGAATACTCCTTCCCATGCTGTGGACATTTTGACATTTTCCAAAAAAATTGAAATTTAGAGATTTAGCTACCATTTTGGCGAAATATCTGAGATTTGTTTTTGTCCTTAAAGAAAGAAAATATACATTTGTGGAAATATGCGGGGGATGTGTATGAGGTGATGCAACTTCTCACAAAGTGGAGATTTTTTTTCAGGTTGCGGTTTTATGGTGCGCTCTGGTGATGAAATGCTAGATTTTTGTTTGTATTAAAAAGTGTAAGTAGAATAAAGACTAGTATGTTCAAGGCAACGAGGTAGTAGAGGATGGGGGGGGGGGGGAGGGATCACTTTCGACTGGAGGGATTTTTGTATGATCGAGAGGCCTAGTGCACCCTTGGTGTTATATTGATTGTCCATTCTCAAAGAGTAGATAATTCATAGTCTCACTATCTCCACCCCCTAGAACACAAGGGAGCTTTTACACTTGAATTGAAATGAAAATAATTATATCATTTACACACATTTGATGGAATATTTGGGAATTGTTAATCAAAGGGGTATTTAATTCATATTGGAAGTGAGCGTTGGAAGGGTTAGGAAGGGCAAATTACACTCCAATATGAGGGAACTAACTTTTGCATTTTGTAAGTGAAAGATGTAGTGCACACTTTTTGATGACAGACTCGGAAATTTGTTCATCTCAGAAGTGTACAAAGTCTATGGAAAGGGGCCGAGCGAGGGACGTTTAGCATTTTTTATGATTGCAATTCAATGACAAAGTGCAAATACTTCAGGTTGAATATTTGGAAAATAATGATTGTGCAGGCCACCCCCTTCCTCAAGGAGAGGGGGGGGGGGGGGATGCATCCAACCCAACCTATACCCGTGTTGTGCACATTTCCCAAGGGAAATATTCTACTGGACCTTCTGAGTTGTTGAATCTCGAACATTATGTTGAATTTCTTTGTCTCTTGATACAGCTAAAAACAGCAATTTTTGATAAACAGTTGGCGGCCATTTGGGGCAACATTTGGTTTTCCCGAAGAATTCACATGGTTTCATTTGTACTTACGTGCTTCATGATCTCTGAATAAGTATTTTGTTGGGTTCGTTATGTCTAAAAATATGTTTTTATACATTTTAGCGTGTATCGTCGTTACCTAGTTGCAGGGTTATGAGAAAAACAAGAAATGGCAGCCACTTTGGACACCATTTTTGATTTCTGAAAGTGCTTAAGTGCTTTATTGGTGTTTCAAAATATCTGAATAAGTATTATATTTGGTTCCTTGTATTCAAACTCAAAACATATATTTCGACATTCATTCCAAGTGTGTACAGTTGAAATCTACTTGCAAAATTATGAGAAAGAAAAATCAGGATATGGCGGCCATTTAGGACGCCATCTTGGATTACGGTACTTGTGTGCTTCAACAACTCTTAATATATATTTTATTGAGTTCGTCATCCTTAAAAACATGTATCTAGACATTTAAATTTTGTATTCAGGCTACCTGGCTGAAAAGTTATAAGAATTTCAGAAAATGGCGGCCATTTTGGACGCCATCTTGGATTTCGGTACTTGCGTGCATCAACATCTCTAAATATGCGTTTAATTGAGTTCTTCATGCTTCAAAACATATATTTAGACATTAAAATTTTTTATTTGGGTTCTCTGGTTGAAAAGTTATAAGAATTTCTGGAAATGGCGGCCATTTTGGACGCCATCTTGGATTGCGGAAAACGCTCAAAAAGGATTTATGAGGACGTTTAGTATGTCATTCTAGACATTTTGCTGCACCTATCGTGAAAAAATCAGTTTGTTACCAAAAATGTCCAGGTTAAAACTAATACTCTTGGACTAAAATCTCTATTTGCGTAAGGACACCTTCATAAAAAAGTATAGTTATTATGAGCTTCCGTTTAATGCTACAGTGAAGGTAATGTAGCGGACCGTCAATAAAAGATTCCTGATCAATCTTGTTGAAAGTGTTTACATAAAACTCATCAAAGATGTTGCCAGATCTAACTATGGTGGTCATGAAAATATGCACTGCTTCCATAATCATGGCGTATTACATAATTATTGATTTTTCAGGCGATTTCTTTTGAATGAACTGTATTGTCTTAAAGGACAAGTCCACCTTCATATACATGTGAATTGAGTGAATGCATCAATATTATTCGAACACATTAGTAAAAGTTTGGTTAAAATCGGACAACCCGTTCAAAAGTTATGAATTTTTGAATAATCTGTGCAGTCACTGCTGTATGAGGAGACTACTACCGTGTATGATGTCCCATGCGTACAACGATACAAGGAAAATATAAAGAGAATTTCACAAAGTTTAATTTTTTTGACAAAAGAGCACATTTCCTCAACCTGTCACTGATGTACTCGTATGTTAAAGGTAATAATTCCTCCTGCCTTCTTAAAGAGGCAAGTCAAGCGGTCTTTTATTTTGCGAGGAAAGTGAAAATATGTTGAATTTTTCAATTCAATTCAATTCAATAAAGGTTTTATTCAGTCATGTATCGCAGCCAGTGACTGAACTGCACATGTTTACAAAGATAAAAGATACAGTCATGATTATTAATTCATATAAAACAGCAATAAAATCGAGTCTCCTACAAAATACACTTAATTAAAACTGAAAATATTAACTTAAACTTAAACATTGAAAAGCTTAAAATATACCAAAAATTATTGTTAGATTAATTATCACTGTTAATGATAAACAATAAAAAAATAATGTTAACCTAATTCAATAATCAAATTAGAAATTACTAATTACATTTCTATCTATATACTCCCTAGTTCAACAATTTAAAACTTAAAAAGACACTTATATGGCTGATTGCATACAAATTGTAATTTCACATATTTCTATAATAAACATCAATGGAATCACTATTGAAAAGGGCAATATCAATGTGCGTGTGTGTTGGGGTGGGTGGATGTGCGTGTGTGCATATCCACAATCAATGAATCAAAGTTATATGATAAACTGTATCAAAATAAGAGCAATGGAAACATTGTCATAATCACCTGAAATATGTAAAGTACACAATCTTTAAATCTTGTGCATTGTATCAAAATAAATTGCAAATCCATTAATACGCTATAATGTATGATTCTGTATGATTCCTTTATATCATTGTACACATGTGACATCACAACCTGTAGTAGTCTTCTCATCCAGCAGTGACTGAGCAGAAACTTTAAACATTCATAACTTAAGAACGGGTTGTCCAAATTTCCTCAAACTCTCACTGATGTGCTCTACTAATATTACTGCATTTACTCAATCCACACGTTTATGAAGGTGGATTTGTCCTTTAAAGATCTCTTCATTCAAGATTTCTTTCCTTAATATCTTAGTGCCGCCGGGAATTCCTTCTCAAAGTTCAAGCGCGGAAACAACACGACACCCAACTAGTACTGACACTACTCTTAACGTGTTACCATCAACATCTGCAGGTGTGTTGCTGAGATTGTCCCTGTATGACCCTGTTAGAATACAGTTTGTTTGTGCAACCATTATACCAACGCCATTCAAACGATGGAAGTCACTGTCATTGCGGTACCAGAGAAGCTGTATTTGTCCTGCAGAGATCGTTAGATTTTCACAAAACCTCTGTCGGAAAATAACGCATTCAGGACTCGACTGTATAAATACCCTCAGAGTAAAACTTATTGAGAACAAGTTTATACCACCGTGTGTCTTAGTATACCTTTTTATCGTTTCTCGACATTGAAGATGAAAATGTGACAAACATTCCTAAATGGAGGTCAGCAGGTTCAGATTAACAAAAAAGATCTGGCTGTAGTATATAGTGATCTGGTATCATGATGTGCACAATAACGGTAGTCAGTCTAAACGTTAACAAACAGAGCAAGTGGAAGTGTAAACCAAATTGAATCTCCAATAAGAAAGTTATGGAAATTGACAGATGAGAGCTGAAGATGTCATCACCTCACAATTTTTGCATCTTACGGATTTGTTCATACACAAAGGCATAACTACAACCAGAAACAGGATTTCCCAAATAATTGCACGAATTGAGTGCCAGGAATACACCTTTCTTTTATTCATATCAGGATAAAAAAAAACCCGGCATTTCGAGACAACGTTTTGTACGGTTCACTAGGAGATTTACGTGGACTACTGGTACTGACATGCACTTCATACAGCCTTGAAATTTGACGTTTGTAAATCAATTATTGTAGTGCAGTGTAAACAGTGAGTAAAGCCGTGACGCCTGACAATTCTTTCCTTTCTGATTCGCAGTTCCAACTTTAGTCAAGACGCCAATGTGTGTCGGAGCTATAACTTTGGGGGTCGCGCTCATAGCATGCATTACGGTTGTTTTGTCAATGATCATATTTCTCCTTAATCGAAGGTAAGGATTTTTTTGTTTGTTTTCATGGTTTTTTTAAAGCAATTTACAGTTAATTGAAATCCTGTCATTTCTTTTTTTTTTTCTTCCGATGTGACTTTCAGCATAAATGACCACAATAACGTATTAGATTGAAAGTCATGAAATGAAAATAGCGGGTACTGCTTAAGTGCAAACAAACACATAATTGCAGTAGCGATAAATATGATGATACTTGAATTGTCTGTAACCATTACGATGCGAATATTTCACTTTGTTTAAAGTGGGTCTGCACTGGAAAGAAACATGTCTAGCGCCATCATAAGGCTCATTTTTCTCTGTGGTGCCCAGCATTTCTCCCATAATGCCGAGCGGCGTGCAGCAATTAACCCGTTCCATACTGAATTCTGATATTCCCATAGACTTAACACACAGATCACCAGGTTCCCGTAAACGTAGGGGATGGCCTAGCAGCGCAGCGGCTCGCTTCGATCCTGCATTATCTTGCGCAGTCCAGTGCATACGTATATGTCCCACGTACCATAGTACCATGGTACGTACCATAGTACCATGGTACGTACCATAGTACCATGGTACGTACCATTATACGTTGTCACTTATCACTTCGCGATCTGTTCGGTGCTTTCAAACACTGTCTTCAACACTCAAATCGTTCATTCTGATCGTTGTGTCGAACTTCAATCTGCGATTATGTCGCGTATACGACTTGGTAAATGCTGGATCCAGTGGGAGAAGATGCGAGCTGCGCTGACGTATAGCGAGTAGGTCATTGGGCTGAGTGAGTGGATTGTCGTGATCTCTCTCTCGACAAGTAACCCGTTCCCTCGCGAGCGGCCGAAAGATCGAGGCCGCGCCGGGCGGGCCGGGCTGGGCTCTCGGTACCCCACCATATCATGCACTGCTTGTGTATGTTCTCTCGGCTCTGCGCACAGCTGCTGTGAGATCGTGCGCTGACCGGCAGGCGGCGATCGGCCACAGTATAAAATAACGATGTAACCACAGAACTAGAGTTCTGTGGATATCACCCGGCCACCGGAAGTTTTGATAGATGGCGCTCTTTACAAAAAAAAAAGTTCTGGCATCAAAATAATGGCTAGTGCAGACCGGCTTTAAATGAAAATGATACTTTTCAAAGACGTCGGTGGAATCGGGCGAGAAGTACATTTTGACAACGGTGAATCCAAGAATGAAGAGTAGATTAAGAGAACTGCCACCGACATCCCCACTTCACCCGTTCGGCCCTGATTTTACAATCATGAAGTCATGAAATCTACGTGAAATTAATTTGAAATAATGATAATGATAATAATGATAATGATAATAATGATAATAATACAATACATTTATAAGGCGCTTAATACAGATGATTCTAAGCGCACAGTTTACCGAAAAAAAAAATAATATTTGTGACCCGCTACAACAAAAGGATCATAAACTGGCAGGCGGCTGAGCCGAGCTGTTTTTGGCATAATTTTGTAATCGAATGTTTTATCTATCATCTGCCGAAATTTCGAAGCTAAATGATCAAACGAAAGGCAAGAAATTAGCGTTTTTTCTTGGCCATGATTTTCCGACTTTCAACTTTAACAGAAACGTGTCCGAAGATTTGGATTTAGCGCCGCAACTAGACTCCGCCCCTAACAGCGAGGGAGTGATCTTATTGGTCAGTTAGTGGCATCCTGACTACTGATTGGTCGTGCGTAGACCGCTGGCGCTAAGCTTGAATAAACATCGCGGAGATCGCTAGGAGCATACATTCTATTGTCAAGCGGTGAAAACTGTCTCGCCTCCCCTTGATAATATCGTCAGAAGGAAACTTTCTAGGCGTTTTTCTCGAAACTCTGATTTCCTCAACCACTTGACATGCGCTGATAAAATCATCAATATCTCCGCAACCGAGTACCTTTATGAGTTGTGTTATATACGAAATTAAAGAAGAAGAGTAAGGAAATGATTTCATGTCATTTTCAGAAAATTTTCCTTCCCCGACTTTCGGATCCATTTGTTGTAGGTGGTCACATTTAGACCAAAATAATACAAAATACCAAGTATACAAAATTAATCAAGGAACGTTTTCTTTTTCATTCATCCTTATTTTCCTTTGTTTTCTTTGAAATATATTTTTAACTCTCACTCTCTTTATTTCCTCATCTCGTTTCTTCTTCTCTCTCAGAATAAAAGAAAGACGTTTTCTCACCAAGGAAACTGCAGCTGTTGAAAGCACATACACTGAGCTGCACCCAAAGTCTGACCCTGCTCCAGTCTACAAAGAACTGGACAAGAACTCCGAGTCGAGACTCGATGACGGTTCAGATGGAAATTACCTGATTCCGGACGTTATGGCGCCCCCAGGGAAGGGAGAAGATTTAACCTTTTACCAGAATCAAAGCGTCGTGGCGCCGCGGGGGAGAATGGCGCACCTTCAAACAAAAGCACTGAACTGCGATAATGAGTACGAAACTTGCGACTATGTGAATGAAGGTGTGAAAACCATCCCTTTAAAAGGGATCTGAATCCTCACGATGAGCATAAGATGAGATGAGATAAGATAAGATCAGATAAGATAAGATAAGATAAGATAAGATAAGATAAGATAAGATATAACAACATATCCTAATATTACATAACATAACATAACATGATAGTAGTGAACATAAAATAAACTCAAAATAATGTAAATATTGCACACACAAAAAAAAAAAACCCAAGCGCTTATGTTGTCTATTTGCCTGTTTGGTTTTATTTCTGCTTTTTTCACATGACACGTAATAAAAAACACATACATTTTGAAAATGAGACTACACGACGCATAAGCTTACCACCTGTCTTACAAATTAATTCAAAATACATGCGAACCTTACGAGCATAACATTATTTGATGTATAAGACGCATAGCAAATTATCACAAAGCTCAGGAAAAAAAAATCATGAAATTAACAATTGTAAATGAACTAGGTGATGATTGATCATTCATTCAGAATACGTTATGTTGTTACAATAAGCACAAAAAATAGAGGAAAAGGAGATTGAGGGGATGTAAATGAATTGATTTGGGAATTGTGTACTAGTATCTCTAGACATTGTTATAAGAGAAAAGCAGGAGACTGCGATCATTAGAAGCTGATACGACGTGGATAGAGACCTCGGGGAAAATTCGAAAGTAAGGTAGACGTACATAACTGTAAGGGATGTCTCTACAAAATACAATCAGTAATCAACTCCAAAATATCGTAATTCATTTGTGAGGTAAAAGAGAATAGACTGGGAAAATGAAAACATTTTGCGTTTTACTTGTTTTGAGAAGTTTTTTTTCTTTAAAGATTATTTTATATCAAACGAACTTTTACCGTCACACTGTATTGAGGTGAGTGCTAGGATGTGCTGCGCTGTGCAGGGCATGAAATACAATAATTGCGTTATTTCAACGTTTGGGCTTATTATAATTTGATTAGTTTTAAGTGTATTTGTGTGTCATGTGTGTGTATGTAACATACTTCTGTTTGCAATACAGTGTATTAGTTTTCATGTGATTGTGAATATGATTTGAAAAAAAAAGCAAGTTACTGGACTCTTATTACACCAGTGTAAACTGTCTATAAATAAGTTTTACGTAAAGAAAAAAAAAATTCTGTGATATTATACGCTGGGATATTTCGCTAAAAGATAATTTTTCATAGTGCCTGAAAAGAATTAAACTTATAGTGGTGGCCTGTATTTGCTCAGTTGTTGTTGTAAATTGGCACGTATTTGTTGCGTTCCGATGAGTTGTCAAATCGTTTCAGATTTTGAATGTTCTTTTCTGTAATTAGTAGATTTTATTGTTGATCTGCTGGCACGAGTGTCCGTGAGGCTATGAAAATTAATTTGAAAATCATTTTTGTTGATCATTGTGGTTCTCGGCAAAAAAACAAAAAACAAATATATATACTTCTCGATAAATAATTTCGTTATGGTAGCCGCGGAAAGGCATTCGAGCGATTCAGAATACAGTAAAACCTAACTAATCGCAAATTTTTTGTACATAATGTTCTTATCAATGGCTATGAGTGTATCAGTCGAAACGTCACTTGGAGGCGTTCCTCAAGGAAGGTTCCATGGACCCCTTTATTTGTTCTTTACATCAACGATATGTCGATTTATTCAGGTAGGTCTAGTCTTTCTATATTTATCTTTCATATTTTCACTCGCTGATGAAACTAATGTGGGTGTGTTTGTCTTTTACCCTAATTCCGAATCGATATATTGCTTAGAATTTAGTCGATGATGAAAAAAATAATAATGAAGACAGAAAAATCAAACGTCTGTGTGTTTTAAGGAAGTCTGTTGAAAATGTACCGCGGAATATTTTCTTGGACAACACGGTTACTGAAGAGGTCATTTGATTAAATTCCTTGGTTTAAGGCTCAATAATAAATTCACTTGGAATCTCCATATTCCGTATGTCTCACTCTCTTTAAAAAAATTATTGGTGTTGCAAATAAATTTGAATTTTGTCTTCTCATAAACACTCTCTTCATGATACATGTTTCGTTAGTACCTATGTAAACTCTGACATACTAGCTCGGGAAAAACAGATATCATAATGTATGAGAGAGAAGAAGGAGAAAAAAAAAACGCTTTCGTATTATTTTTTGAAACGAATCATCGAAACGCCATCAATAAAAGGTTTATTCTTTATTGTAATAATCTATCGTCTCTTAATACAAACCCCTTCTACGACACTATACCTTCGTATATAAGGTTATGTAGCTCTTGCCTCGCGTTCTCTGGTTTCGAGCCACCTAACTATCATCTTCCTTCTTTCTTTTCTCTGTCTACTATAGTCTCTTTTTGCCATTCCTTTCACACTTATATACATTCTTCCTTTATGTCTTTACAAGAATGCCGCCTCATGTTTATCTGTTTGTTTGTGTGTGTATGTACTTCTTGTCTGCCTTTCTTTTCCTTTCTTCCTAAAGTAATTTATGCAATTTGGTAATTTCTTGTTTCTTATGAGGGGACTGCAAATTACAAACCCCATTTTTAAGCTGTCTCATCCATTTTCAAAAGTTACAGTATTATTGTATCTCAGTTCACTCTTTGTATTTTTATCACATTTTTGCACTGATTTTATATGATTATGTGTATTACAATGTGTCATTGTAAATATATTTCAGTGGAGATATAAAAAGAAAAATGAAAAATGAAAAGAAAAGAGCCAAGATTTAATTTCTAGCAATAATGGTATCACTACAAGACAACCGTGTGTAATGAAATGAAACACGGTAAAGGAATTACAGTGTTGTACACGAAGTTATGCCCTCTTAAACAGGACGTCACGGGTTCGTGGAGTTCAGGAACCTATTTCAAACCTGGATTTTTTTTTTTTCCTTTCAAGCTGCTTTGTTTCGTTTTCCATCACTCTGTCTCTTATTATCTAGCAATTTTCATGAACTGTTATTATGCAAACATTTGCCTGTTTGGTTTTCTTCTACATATTGTTAGTATGGTTGTTTTTTTTTTCTATTATTGCTGTTCAATCTATGTATCGTACAACGTCGTAGTTTGTATATTAGAAGCAACACCAATAGATAAATATGAAAAAAAAAAATGAAATGGCAGAGATCGTCCTGTATCAAAATACATGAGGCACATTAAGGGTTTGTGTAATGAATACTGTAAATTTATTTAATAGACTTTAATTTTCTACCCTGTAGAGTGTAAAGTCTGTAGAGGACAAGACTGTTCTTGCCTTATTTTATCCCTGTAAATTTTGTACAGAAACTGTTGTCCGAATGGTTTGAATACATGCATTATATATATCTATCTATGAGTTTCATTGTAAAGTGAACTGATTAACCGTCATTTTTAAACATTTCAAAGTTATTCCGTCATGAGATAGAACAAAATTAAACCTTTCCAGTAATACCTCACTTGTGACATTAGAAGGAATATTCTAGAAGTTTTGATTAAACTATCCTGTATGTTCTTATTACTTCCATTGTCTTTTAGCAGTTTTAATCACAAATATCTAAACTTAACAATAACGGAGTTAGCTCGTTTGCGATGAAACTCTTGAGATATATATATATATATATATATATATATATATATATATGTGTGTGTGTGTGTGTGTGTGTGTGTGTATAATAAAATATACATATTTTGCATGAACGTAGTTGAGGTGGTAGATGGACAAAGGACAAAGTCAAAAGTAACTGTACTAGCTTGATAAATGTTGTTTTCCTCAGCCAGATTTGCAGGTCGCGTCTCCCAGTGGTAATTATAGATATCGAATAATCATCAGTACATAGATATCGTCCATACCGAGTATCCAAGTTGAATGAATTACACTTGTATGCATGAGATTTTCTTTGTTCTGTTCTCCCATTCGTCTTGCTTGAGACGTAAGTTTAGTGCTCGTCCCCGTATCCACGATTGGTCATCACATGAAGTTGTATTATCATCGTACAAGTAAAATAAGCGTCATCTTTATGGGTTGTGAGTTGAATTTTTGTTTACTTTTGTTGTTGTTGTTGTTATTTTTTGGATCGCCATGGACGTGACAGACATTCTGGACAGATTAAAACTTTGATGTCACATAAACTTTAATAAACCTCACGAAATTTGCGAAAGTTTAATGGACGCGAAATTTCTGCAAATTCTTCAAATAAATTTCAGCATTCATTCAACATGAAGACTTAAAAATTCCAGAGAGTCCCCGCTTTGGCATCAATGAATATTTTTTGAGGGGTCATCTCTCCAAATTTGATGCTTTTCATTTCATTTCATTTTTATTTCATTTCCGGCCAAATCATATAATATGACAATTTCATATAAACAAATTAAGTACAATGTAACTATTACATTTCCAAATGAAATTTAGTTACACGCCATTTGTTTACATGAATCAATAAACTTGATGCTTTTATCCGCCAGGTAACAGTAATTTCACTAATTGACCTGACTATTATAGGGAAATCTTAGATATATACTGGAATGAGTGAATGCATCAATATTCAATTGAACATGAGATCAGTGAAAGTTTGAGGAAAATAGGACAATCCGTTAAAAAGTTATGAATTTTTCAAAGTTTTGGTGCCGCCAACGTTGGATGTCATGTGTGGAAAATGATTTAAAGAAAATACAAAGAAAATTCCACAAAATCTAGTATTTTTTTTTAAAGAAAATTACACATTTTTTTTTTCTCCTGGAGGCGCACACAGTTATCAATTATTGTACCATTGTATCACATGTATTTTTCTTTTCTTTTCTTTTCTTTCTTCTTCTTTTGTTACTGTTAACGCTGATTTTGTTAATGTTATTGTGTTTTCTAATCTATTTGTATGAGTAGCAAAGTGCGCTTAGAAACGTCAGTATGAAGCGCCATATAAATGCAATTATTATTATTATTATTATTATTATTATTATTATTATTATTATTATTATTTCCTTTTTAGGGGTAATGTCATTCTTCCGGTTGTCAACAAAGGCAAGTCAGGTGCTTCAACAATATGCTAGAAAAGTGAAAAATACTTATTCCCCCTTAAATCTGTCATGTCTCGACGGTATACAATAGAAGTAATACTATACCAACCATTCTGTTTTATGGTAGTACAAAGTCTTGTACTCCTGTTTGGTTATCACATGCGGTTCTGTTCTTTTTGTAACTCTTAAAAAGTAAAGTAATTATATGTAGTTCTTTGATGTTGAGTAAACGGTGTAGAAGTTCTGCATATACAGTACATAGCTCGTTCGCTCGGTTTGGGTTCGGGTGCACGTCACGAGACCGACATCCACCAGTCGTAAGGCCCACGAGTTCTACAGACCACCTCCACCAGTCTTACAGCCCACTAGTTGCACAGCCCACATGTTCGACACTTAGTGACCAAAGCCCGTAAGGTCGTCATCAAGTAAAATAGGCCCACAAGTTCGACACTATGTGACCAAAGCCCATAAGGTCGACATCAAGTAAAATAAGCCCACGAGTTCGACAATAAGTGACCAAAGCCCATAAGGTCGACATCAAGTAAAATAAGCCCACGAGTTCGACACTGGGGAAAAAGAGACCATGATGAGTTTGACACTATGCGACATAAGTTCACGGGACCGACAATCGGCAAAGAAGGCTCACTAGACCTACAGGATGAACAGTTCATCTATAAACAAATTAAGACTGCGTCATTTTATAGTGTGTCCCAATAGTAGCATGAGGAAGAAATGAGTGATGGGAAAGGAAATTTGCTAGGGTGTCATCGCTTTGGTTACACTCTTAAAAACCCCGGGTCAGAATTCTAACCATTTTTCCCAGTCAAAAATATCTCACCCTTTCCGGGTCAATGTGACCCGGAAAGGAGTCGACTGGACACAAGCTCTGGAGCTCCAGCACTTGAATAAATGCTTGTGACCCCGTTCGTGGTCAACGCTTTGCAGACGTTCAGGAGATGCAATTTGATTGGAGGAATCTTAGTAAAGCGCGAGCCTGATTGGTCCTTTCGTTCATTGGCCTAAATCCCATCAACATTCATCATTGCGACGCTGCAGTACGATAATGCTGTGTGTCAGGAGGCTGCTTGAAACCTGGGGTTTGGAGAGATTTGCCTCAAATTTCGAAGGTACGTAGCTATGATCTGACAATTTGATACTCTATATTCATGTTCTGATTTGACTAATCATGGAACTAGATTGAGCTTCGGTTTTCTGCGGTAAACTTAACATGTTATTCATCATGCGAAGATCAATGCGATTGGGGTAAACAGTGTAGACTATGTGTACAATGCAGTCTGTACACCCGGGGTGGATCACCAGCGGCAGTGCACTGGATCAAATCGGGACGAACCGAAAAGTCATGGGTCTTATGGTTATTATCTTTTTGGGATTGAGCTGCCACTCTCACATATTTCACAAAATTCTCACGCTCATAAGTAGATGAAAATAACAGAGATATGCCCCCAAATGTGCCTGATGGCTCGACTTCGATTCTAATCTCTCAAGAAAGACACTATCGTATAGAACCTACCCTGCGCCTGGCTGTTGTGTTGTGTTGTAGCTGTGTAAACAGCAGTGTACGCACTGTAATGCAGCAGCTACTACTCTACTGTATACTAATTACTACTAGTTACGTCTCATTTCACGAGCGCCGACTAAACTACGCGTGTGTACGGCAGGAGATCTTCAGCCTGGATAAGTATCGAAAGCATGATTCTAGGTAGGACCTAGCGTCCTTCGTAGGCCTAGGCCTATTCAAAAGTTGTATTTTCTTACCGTAAATAGTAGGCCAAGAGGGCCTAAAGTGTTATAGGATAAGGCTAGATCTATTTCTGTTAATTATCGCCTTGGCTTGGGCTTGGCCTATAGGAATACAGTAGGATCTTAGTTAGTACCAAGTAGCCTATAGGCCTAAGTTAACTGTTAGACAATATAATTCTAACATAGAATCTATTAGCTAGGTCCCACCGGTCGGGTAGCTATAAAGACCTAGTCTCTAGCTATATAGAGCTCTAAAAAACGTTGAAATTAGATCTATCTGGTTGGTTTCAGACTATAAGAACAAAGTAGGCCCTACAGTTTTAAATATAAGTCTTCTTTTTTTAAGCTAAAGCCGTAAATTTAGAGCAATAATAGAGGTATTGGTAGGAGGGATAGCTAAGGATGAGGATGCAGGCACCCCTAATGTCAGTAGAAACTCTCGTGCAGAGACATATTGGCTATAGTTTGCTCGATCAAATTTGTTTCGTCAGTAAGGTGCAAATTAATTCCCCCAGCTTAGTCCACTCAACAGTAGAGCCTATCTAACGTGGTTGCTGTCTGTCAAGCGTACGGTAGGCCTATCTATCCATGACTGGCAGCCAGTAGGCCTATAGTTTACCTTTTACAAGTCTGTGGTCTAATATAGTACTATAGTAGTAGTAAAAGTAGTAGTAGTAGTAGTAGTAGTAATGGTAATAATAAGAATAATAATAGCAATAATGATAATGATGATGATTATAGCGCACAGGTCCAGCTTAGTTTCAGTGCTCATGGCGCTTCAATAATTAAAAGATATAGAACTAGATCTTTACATTTGTCTTGATAGATCTATGTTCAAACAAGACAACAAAGAAGACAATGACATACCCAGTACAACAAACAAACATAATAATAAAAGAATACAGCATATACCAAATAAAGAATATTTTTCCGAACATTAATGAGAGCAATTTCGGTCCTCAGTGTGATAGGAACAGTACATTGTAAGATTTGAATGTCTCTGTAGATGACAGTTGCTCTTACTGAATAGGTAACTGGTTCCACAATTTTGGTTCCATATAACGGATCGGATAAAGCACGATCACCCTGCATCAATGACTTATTCCGAGTGTAATTTCCACTTGAAAGATATGAAAAGCTCACGATTCACTTTATCTTTCTGCGTGCGAAATTTTGTACCATCGCACTCGTGTCCATTCACTTCTTGCATAATATTGGAAATGATCATTATGATGACAATGTCGATGACAACAGTTACAATAGTAATATACATTGTACTGAAATGAAATGATACCTCACATATGCCGCTTTTGTCAGTACTTTTATGCCATTAAATTATTTTATCTCTGATCTACAATCCATATATAACTGCCTGTCTGTTTTGATGCTATTGTGACTGGCTACGCTCAAATCAGTTACAATAGCGCACTTTTAGACAGACATGTGGATGGTCGTATCTTGTTTGAGGAGAGAATCACGACTAATTCTCATGATCAAACTCATAATATGGACAGGGAGAGAACATGAGATGCACGGCGGATTTGCAGCGTGAGATGAAAAATTGGCAATAATCTTTTTCTGTTTGTTTGTATTAAAAAAAAAAAAAAAGAAATAGAGTAACGAGAAGTGACCGGCGAAGATGCCCCCGCCCTGCTGACCCACAAGCTGAACTCCTGCAGTTTGCTGAGCAAGAACAGCCTGAAGCCTCTTGGGAGCTGCTGACGATTCCTCGGGCCATCCTTGATCAATAGCACTTAGCCATCTTACTGTTGTCCACTCACCAAAGGGAATGGTCATCACAGGTATAGACCTACTACTTTGTACGAGATTATATTGGCAGGCTGCGTACTGTTGTCCATTTACTCATAGTTTGTATTTGTTCTTTTATTGTAGGGCACTTAGAATCATTCCCTTACCAAGACAAAAAAAAAATGGTCACTAAAACAAAGACTAGGCCCTACACTATTATAATTGTTATTACGTTATTTCACTGTAGTTCTATATCTGATATTTGCATCATAATTTCTGTCAAGCCTATTGTGAGGTTCTCCATTCATGGTCGTGATGCGGTGTAGGCCTATTGAAACAGTGTTCAAACATGTTTCAATTTCTCTGAACCGTCAGCTGAAAATGTGTTTTTAAAGAACAAAGAAAAGAGGGGAAGAAAGTTTCTCATACTACTGGATGAGAAAGCACTGTACTTGTATTGTGTATGTCTGCAGTATTCCTATAATTTTAGCATTTGAAGAAAATGTCTCTCACGTTCTCTGGTGAGGAAATTTGTGAATGACATGCAGGAATATTTGATTATTGAATTATTAGCATTATATCTTTGAGTCAGGTGTGACCCAGCGAAGTCAAAGTAGCACCTGTTAAACCTTTGGCAATGTGAGTTTGAACATAATTTTATGGAAACATGACATGCATTATGTCGGACCAACTATGGGACTATATTTATGTGGGACCAAGCAATGCAATATTTAATAGGAATATGCAACAACAACAACAAAAACCCCACACAATTAATGACAAAATTCATTTTCTTATTACTGCATTCTTTTTGATCTCTGTTAAGCATGAATGTTATTGTAAAGATTTTGCATGATTTTGTGCAATTTGCTCAGAGATCACGAATTGCAGTAAACTTTGTAAGGAACGGCTTTGGGCAGGGTAGGGCGGGGCAGCATAAGGCAGGGCATTGGATTGGGAATTACATGTTACATGTAATGCCAGTTTGTCTTCTCTCCCCCCCCCCCCCCACCCCCTTCTCTCTCTCTCTGTACAGGTATTGCGGTCTTAAAGACATACCAGTCCATTTTACACCAGGTGTGACATCAGACTTAGCACCAGCAAGTTCACTGAGCGGATCCTCACACTCCACCCGACAGAACTCAAAGGAAGATTCATCAATGATTTGACTTCTTAATCATATAAATATCCCTATTTTAGGCTTTACGATAAGTATTTTCTTTGTTGTGAATATTAATGTGTGGTTTTTTTTTCGATGTACATGTATACAAGTCATCGTGACAACTACCGGAAAAAATTTATATAGTTACTTGAAATATGATCACAGCAGTGTTGGTATAAACTTTGAGCTTTTTAGAAATGTACTTTACTAAATAACTTCACAAACATTGACAAAATACTGCAAATAATAGTATATCAACCAAGGGCATGTCAGTTGCCTATTCATCACGTGTAATGGGAAAGTTTGTAAATCCTCACTGTTTATGAATATTGTTTTTTTAATACAAAATAGGCCGCCAGATATGTGTATAACTTAAATTAAATTAGTGAATTGTATTAGATACAATTTTATGATGAAATAATTTCAAATACTTTGCAGTGTCATGTGAAGATGTATTGAGAGTCATGCAGCATAATGTCGCGGGGGCGATTTTGACCCCAACGGATTCGAATTCTGGATCAAACTGACCCGGAAAGGGTACAAACCAGTGACACAGATTTCCGGGTCGCTGTATAGAAACGTAACCCAGAAAGGGGTTAATATATTACCAACTCTTTTCTCCGGGTCACGCTGACCCGGATGGTGTATGACCCCAACAGACCCAGTTTCCGGGTCAATTCCGGGTCAACACAATTCCGGGTCAACAGATTTCCGGGTCAATTCCGGGTCAATTCCGGGTCAATTCCGGGTCAACAAATTTCCGGGTCACTGAATAGAAAGGTGACCCGGAAAGGGGTTAATGTAGTGCCGACTCTTTTCTCCGGGTCAGGCTGACCCGGACGGTGTATGACCCCAACAGAAACAGTTTCCGGGTCAGAATTGACCCGGAAAGGGTCAATTCTGACCCGGGATTTTTAAGAGTGTACCCTCCCTCACCCCCTTAGAAGTTTCAATACGTTCATTTGCATCTGCTTGTGTGAATGTATGTGCTAAAAAGATTAAACTCACTAAAGTTGTCACCAAAGTTAATGTGTTGAGTGTAATTGAATAATAGTATGTGTTTAATGACTGGTACACATTTATTTGTGTCATGTTATTCTTACTTGTGTTTTGATCTGTCTGTTTTCCCTCATTTTTCATATTTCCTTTCGTCTCTTCCCTGTACGCTTAGAAACATTATATTAAGCGCATTATAATTAATGTAATGCATTATTATCATCATTATTTATCTTTCCACTTCAATACAAATATGCAAGAGCACCCTCGTTTTCGTATTAACTCTTCAACCTCTTTAAGTATTCTTGCCCCCCCCCCTTAAAAACAGATTGTGCTTATACGGGCATGGCTTTTATAGTGTTGTGGGATCTTTGGGGGGAAACGTGACTGCTAAAGGAGCATTTTAGAGTGAAAGTTGGAAACCGAACTTTCTTTTGGAATATTTCGAGTATGCTGAGTGTATAAAAACCGTTTTGCAGGCACAATTCAAAATATTCCAGCCAATCTGATTTGCATAAACCAAACAGCTGCAAAATTAGCGCCTTTTATTCCAGTAGGCCATTACTTCCAGAAAATTCTCCATCTGTATACAGAAACAACAAATTAACGTAGCTTTAATCCTACAATGAGAAGGTAGGGCTGCAGACAAGAAATTGATACATTATCATCTCGCAATATTCCAGTCAATCTAGCGATTTTTAGGGGGTAACCCACCACTAATTGCAACAGTAGGAATTTCACTGCAGTGCAAGTCGTTGAGGCCTCCTGAACACAATACTAAAAGTCCCCCCAAATCCAGGGGCCAAAATAGTAAAATTTACATAATATGCAAATTAGCACCTGAAATGAGAGGAAATTGACAGATCTCAACTTCCCGTTATCCAATTTTAAAGATTTAAATGTATATACTTATATTGTGTAGGTCAATGAACACGATAGATGCCTTTTCTAATTGGTCGTACAAAAATAATTTACATAAAATGCAAATTAGCGGTAACTGTAAAAGTACATTCAAAACAACAGTATTCACGTTGGCATAATGCACGTTTTGCATAATATGGGGACGCGGGGTTGAGGGGGTAACTTTGGGCGCCTCCCAAGGGGCCGCTTTAAATGTGCACCACTTTTTACTATATAAGTATTGTAAAGCAATGTCTCCTGTATTGATTGCATTGCATTTCTTGGAAACAAAAGTACCCTTGCTATAAGGCACGATCGAATTTTGACAGCATGTACGTTTGGAACATATATATTCGCGTTATATGATATTATATGTTTTCTATATTGCCAAGAGGATAAAGGGCATTTTGGGGGCACACGCCACAGGGTCGCCCTTCAATAAGCACCCTCATTATTGTGTAGATCTTTTGAAGCAAATCCTCTTCTATCATTTTCATGACTTTTCATTTATATTAGAGTGTATTTGATGTATTGCTGGACCTAATTTTAAAACCATTCACGGTAGAACAACTACATTTGCGTTGCTTATATCCGTATTTTGTCATGAAGGGCGTGAGCGTAGGTGTAAATTTAGACATCTCCCCAGGGCTTACCTTTGCATGTCCACTTTTTGACAATGTAGTTATTGTAGAGCAATGTTTCCTCTATTAATCAGTTGCATTTCTTTTTTGGAAACAAAAGTGTCTTTGCTATACGGCACGATGGAATTTCGAAAACATGTACGTTTGGAACATATATTCGCGTTTAATATATGATATTATATGTTTTCTATATTGCCGTGAGGGTGGAGTATTTTTGGCACATCCCGGCAAAACGACTTTCTACGTGCATGTACAACTGAGTTTGCTTTGGCATATAGTGCATGTTTTGTTAACCTGTTTTGGGACCACGAAGGTCAGGGTAGGGGTGATTTGGGCACTTCCCAAGGGCTTGCAGTTGAATGTCCAACTTTTTTACAATACAGATATTGTAAAGCAACGTCTCCTATATTACCTTAATTTCATTTTACGAAAATAAAAGCGTTTGTGCTAGACAGGCGGAAGAACTTTTCAGAGGCATGTACCCAGTGGAACATTTTTTCGCTGTTGTATATGACGCATGTTTTTCATTGCCTTTATAGGAGGCGTGGGGTTACTTTGAGCACCTCCCACAAGGTGGTCTCTGCAAGTGAAACCCTTTGGACTGTATAGACATTGTAGATCAATGTAGTTAGTTTATCTTTACTCCGGCAATCTTTATATATATAGAAATAAAAGTGTCTTGATATGGCAAGAATTCAATTCGATTCTTATTTCATTTTTCGACAAGAACATAATATTGACATCACTTTTTTTTGTAACAGAAAAATTGAATGAGGTGCGTAAAACTACGTAGGATGAAAAGAATGTTCAATGATTGTAGCACCTTACGATAATTATACATAGTCATAAAACTGAAGTGATAGTCATATAACTCAGGGAACGACCTTTTTTGAGACATGCACTTTTGGAACGACTGTAATTGCGTTGGTATTTGCGTTATAAGGGTCGTGTATAGAAGCAATCAAAATGGGCACTTACCATATAGGAGGCTCCCTTCGAATGATCATCACTTTAACTGTGTCAGTGTATATAAGTCGAAATTGCAGAGCAATATATCTTTTGTTAACCTCATTGAATTTCATAAAATAATAGTGTCTTTGTTGGAGGACCGGAAGGACTGTTTATAGGCATGTACCCATAGAACATGATTATGTATTTGCGTTCATACATGATTATTACATGTCTTAGACTGCCTTTGGGTGGAGTAATTTTGGGCACCCTCCACGTGTTTGCCTTCGTATGTGAACCATTTTCACATTATAGATATTGTAAAACAATAATTTGTCTATAACTTTCACTGAAATTTAATGGAAATGAAACGAAAAGGATGTTATAGAGGGTTGTTGTTTTTTTTTCGCTTCAAACAGCTGTATTCACATGTGTATACTATGTTTTG
Organism: Diadema setosum; assembly: GCF_964275005.1. Taxonomy (NCBI): domain Eukaryota; kingdom Metazoa; phylum Echinodermata; class Echinoidea; order Diadematoida; family Diadematidae; genus Diadema; species Diadema setosum. The sequence continues at coordinate 13,601,968 of NC_092694.1, forward strand.
TACAGGGACGTGAGGGTATATAGGGATAAATTCGGGTATGCTTTCATGGAAATAAAAGAGTCTTTGCTAGACGGCCAAACGACTTTAAAAAAAAAATCTTGTACGCTTAGAACAACGGAAATCGCGTTGGTTGATGCATGTTTTTGCCATGGGGATATCATCGATAGGGGTAACTTTGGTCACTACCTACAGGGTTTCCTTTGACTGTGCTATCTTCAATATCTCAAGACCCTCAAGGATGCAAGAGCTGAATCATCCAGATTCGAATAAGCAACTCTCAAAATAGAGTTCATTAAATTACAAAATCGGACAAGTTATAGATGTTGACAATTGTTTAAATTCGTACTTTGATTCTACGTAATTAATGGATAAGCTATCATTATCTGTCTGATAACAAACTATTATTTGCATAAAATTATTCATGCTAGGTTTCTAATGCTGAAAAGTTTGGTGAAGAGAAACTGAAATATCATATTTGAACATTCTTGATAAATTATGCTCATATCGGGCACTTTGATGCATTTGAATATTCCGTTGGCTCGGTACCCTTTGCATATTATGCAAATGAGGCCCAGACTATGTACATGGAAATTTTTGCATCGCACTAACTGCCATTGCAAACAGAAGTTTCGACACTTTTGGTGTTCCAATCTGAAACCTAGAAGCATAGTTTTCATGGAAACACTGTATTTTTATCGTTATTGGAGCTAATTTGCATATTATGCAAATGAGGCCCAGAATATGTACATGGGAATGTTTGCATCGCACTAACTGACATTGTAAACATAAGTTTCAACACTTTCGGTGTTTCAATCTGAAACCTAGAAGCATAGTTTACATGGAAATACTGTATCTTCATCATTATGGGGAGCTAATTTGCATATTATGCAAATGAGGCCCAGAATATGTACATGGAAATGTTTGCATCGCACTAACTGACATTAAAAACATAAGTTTCAACACTTTCTGTGTTTTAATCTGAAACCAAGAAGCATAGATTTTCATGGAAACATTTTATTTTTATCATTATGGGGAGCTTATTTGCATATTATGCAAATGAGGCCCAGATTATGTACATGGAAATGTTTGAATCGCACTAGCTGACATTGTAAACATAGGTTAAAACACTTTCGGTTTTCCAATCTGAAACCTAGAAGCATAGTTTTCATGGAAACACTGTATTTTTATCAGTATGGGAGCTTATTTGCATATTATGCAAATTTAGTCATTTTAACCCACTGGATTCCTTGGGACTTTCAGTAGGAGCCCATAACAAGTTGTAACTGTTGCAATTAGTGGTGGGTGAAACCCTATTTTGACTGGACTACAAGATTCATTGACATGAAAGTTATGAATAGTCATGCATATAGCACAATAGCATATTTCCTATATTTAAGAGTATTTTTTTTTTTGTCATAGGGAACACAGATAATGGCTGTTCATCGTCACATGAAGATCAGATACAGACTCAACAATTTAGGAAATAATATGATACATAATACTAATATACATATGTTTATGCAATTGTGGATTGATAGGATGAGAGATGAGTCAATATGGTTAAGCTACCACACGGATTTCGAGATTTTATGATTTTTTTTAGCACATAGGGACATTATGAACTATGCGCTATAAGCAATGTTAATTTTTGCTTTTTATTATACTACCATGACTACTGTTATACAATATGTATCATCAATCTGTATCTTCAATCAATGGCTAAATTAATCAGATTATGAACTACAAACAAATAAACTTGCGAAATCTAATGGCAGCCGATAATGATAATAATGAATTATGACGGTATATCATGCGCATGCTAAATCAATGTATTATTTTGCCTGTGTTGCATTCATTATTTTTTCAAAGGCTTTATCATGACTTAAAACTGTGTCAGGAATTACTGAATTGCTGTGTTAGGTTAGAAGATAATTTCCTAAAATAATCTTGACTATATTCAATCATATTCATGTCGCAGCCATATGTGGGAATAAGCGACCTACGCACATGTATAAACATATATATATATATATATATATCTATATATATATATGTATGTATATATATATATATACATATATATATATATATATATATATATATATATATATATCTATATATATATATGTATGTATATATATATATATATATATATATATATATATATATATATATATATTCTTATAAGTATAGGCTGTAGTTACTTCCTTCCTTGATTCTGTTGTGATTAGAGTGAATTCTATACCACAGACACAGTCATCAAGCCTCCTCAAAGAGTGTTACTTTATCATAAAGGAAGATGTTGTATCGCAATTTTGCGATGCTGCAATACGTTCTCGTAATGGTACGTTACTGTCTTCGACAAGAATGGACATTTCTAGGAAGACGACGCAGTACATATGACGGTGCAATTTAGAAAAATAAAACACTTCATTTCTACGCATTTTCGGCAATTTCGCAGAAAGAACCTTCCGTAGTCATCCTATATCAGATGGCTTATAAAATGGGGTGTCACTTCGCAAACAAGGACATTTTCAGCGCTAAAATATTCATATTTCCTGGTTCAAGACTTGTTATCAACAACCCAATATGTAATACAATGTACAAGTACTTTATAGCTTAAATTCTATATTATGCGTTAATACCGTCATCATGCTAAAAAAAAAAAAAAAAAAAAAAATTACAATCTCCCGCTCAGGAATAGAGAGATGGAGGGGGAGGTAGGGAGAGAGAGGGAGAGAGAGTGAAGTGAATTAGAACACCAGATAATTGTCCATGAGCCAATGAATTACTCGTTTAGTCGTCGTTATACTGTCAGACGATTGACACAAAGATTTAAGTGTCCGACGTAACACAGTGCAATTACAACAACCACATTGGAGACGGTTGTACATAGACGTTACAGCGAGACTAATGCTTATCAGTGAGATTGATGTAAACTTTGTCGTCTCTGATGCCATCAATTGCTACAATGAATTACACGAATGAACCTCCCGCTGTTACTGGTCAAGTCGCCGTATTGGTTGGTTTACTCACACTCATTTCTGTTGCAAGAAATGTGGAAGCAGACCCCGTCAGTAAGTACAAAGAGTGTAGTTAACGCATTCATGTATGGAGCCTTGCACTAGCCTCTGCTCGATCGTAATGGATCAGAAGACACTCTTTTCCTCACCTTTTGAATAAGAAAACGCTATTTCACAGTAGGCAGGTATGCAAAAATCCCCCCCCCCCATCTCCCCAAGAACGTGTACAATAAATTGGCTTGTGTATGAAGATATATTGGAGGAATAAGGGAAATTTGCATTTTGATCCGAGTTTAATCAATTTTTTTTTTAGTCCTACAGGATTTTTTCTTTTCATCTTTACATGGTATACTTTCTTGTCACCCACATAAAACAATTGATGGTGTCCTTTGTAAGTGTGTATAATCAAGGAAGATGGTATTGATATACGGAAATAAGCCCTATTTTTACACATAGCAAGCAATCTACAACTAGTAACCTACAACTGAAGAAAATTTAGGAAGGGGAAAGCCCGAGAACCTCCTAGAAGTTCTATACTAGTATACGTTCATTCTGTTTTGGTTTTCAGTTTTGATATGTCATTAGGATTATTTTTAAATGAGTCTCCAATGCTGGTTTAACGAAAACAAAACGAAACAAAACAAAACAAAACAGAAAATTACCTTAATGATAATCCAAAGTTTGAGCCAGTAATGGACTAAGAAATAAAATATAATAGTGAGCACATATAATCATGTATTTTGCAATACCTCATGGTTTATGGAAGACTGGTACACAAGGTAAATCAATTATTGTAATGAATACGAATAAAGTATGAGTGAAAATGAACATTTTCACTCAAAATTCACTCCAATTTCAGTCTAAATTCACCAATGGTGTTCACTCTTTTTTTGTATTCATTCTTTAAGAGTGAATATTTTCACTGGATTTTTTTTTTTTTTGAGAGTACAATTTTATTAAGGGGCTGATGCATTAGAAGGGTCTAGGGCAATTATCCCCATGGCAATTAAACCCCACTAACTGCATTTAGCCGGAGGGGGGGGGGGGGTGGTGGGATGGAGTTGATTGTGGGGGGGGGGGTAATTGCCCTGTGTATAATACGGCATTAGACCTATACATAACCTTTCTATATCGAAAGGGCATAAAAGTATGCCTGGGCATCATAAAGTTGAAAGATGTTACTCAGTAGTACAGTACAGTGCGCAATAGAAACATAGTCATGTAATCTTTGAAAAAAAAAAAAAAAAACCGCCTATACCGCCCTGTAAAGATGTCTGCGAGTTAGATAGAATTGTAACACCTGCGTTCGTTTTTTACGTCTGTAGTACTGTCTGTTACAAGTATATTTGTCATATGTTATAGTAAGCGTTTATTTCTATGTGATTGTGCTATGATAATTGTGACTTTTGTGCATATTACTTTTATACGTGACAAAAAGCAAACTTCATTTGTTAGTATGTGAATTTGAATCACTTTGACTGAATCTTCATGTAATAATTTTGGCGTTGTACCTGCAAACTTACACGTATACCTCTTTACAGAACATATTATATTTCCGACCTGGTAGATAAAGCAAGGAAAGCCGCATATTTCTATTAGAACTAGGAATGCAAATGATTAATTATACCTAATGCTCTCACGGTATTGCGGTCATGCTTCTCGAAACTTACATAAAGGCCGATAGTCCGCAAGTTTAATATACGAACTGACGAACTCATGTATGACTGATTTCGTGTAAAATCACGAATCAAAGACAGTATTTAAGTGGATTTAGGCTAATAAATTGTCACTGAATTTGATTGAAACAAAATTAACGGTTTTTATAATACAATCAAATATTTTACTCAGCAATTAGTTGTTTGTAAACGACGTGGAATTGAAAAAAAGCTGAATATATAAGATTCCTTGTTTTTTGTATTGACTGAAAGTTATAAACATGGAAAGTTCATGTTGATTTCCTGCGTAAATTATTATCAAAAAAAATATGTAGGTGTTATGTATTAGTTAAAGCAGTATGTTTTTCCAGCATGTTCTGCATTCATTGTATTCTATATACTCTTTTATTGCCTTATTTTGGTTATGGAATCCTGGAATGGGGTAACTGCTGTACAACAATACTTAATTCTTTATTATTGATACAGAAAAGAGCCATACTAATATCAAAGAAACTTGGAAACAGTCTGGAACACACTAAAACTGATTAATGTCTTTTTTTTCCAGTGGAACACTGAAGATGCAGGATTAGTATTATTTCAATTTTGGATCATTTAAGTATCAGTTAAAATCAGGTGGTCTGCCAGACGTGTTTTCGTCGATGTTTGTTAAATACTAATGAAAGTCCTTAATCACCGTACGAGACAAAAAGTTTCTTTTCATCTTTCTCCTGTACGGACCATATCTGCTCTAAAAACAATAACTACTTCTTGCAGGACCTAAATTTTGGAATGATTTGGATGAGAAATAATCCAATCTCATTCTCTTGATTCATGTAGGCATAAACCTAAATTAGTTCTTTGAATTCATACTAATACCTACTTTTGAATCTTCCTCGACATTCTCTCTTCCTACTTCGTATTTCTGTCTTTGTATCCAACATGTGCCTTGCTTGCGATTTCTTCTATCTCCTGGATTTTCTTATTGCACAATTCGTATATCTGTCATTGTTCGCCGACTATATCTTATATTTGTACCTGGCTCGGGCAACTCTCTTGAAGTTTTGTGCAGCGGACATTGTTCAATTCAATTCAATTCAATCATTTCCAATGAACGAAAATCAAAACATAGTACAAAGTATACATGTCATGAAATAAAATTGTTCAAACATTTGCAAAAGGTTCATGTAGTATACGAGATGAATTATATAACACACACAAACACACACACACACACACATATATATATATGTATATACAATAGTTAGAAGGAACAATGCATATGCAGTTCGTGGGCGTGCGGAAAATGAATTTGATTATGGAAAATATAGTGATCCACTAAAAAGCAAAGCTTATGGGACGTGGATCGCTAGATAAATAATGAGTAAATATTATATTATTTCAAGTTTTTTTTTTATAGCTATTGTATTTAATATAGATTATTTAAGTCATTTGTAAAAATATACATGTAGTTATTTTGAGATGCGCAGGTCGGGAAAAAATAAAAACAAAAATAGAGTATCAATGCTAATGCCCGGAAACTGTTCGCTGAACCACGTGTACCGGGAAAATATGACAAGGACAACACACTCGTACACACATTCAATTACCCACACACACATATAAGACGCGAGACAGTAACGAGAGGAGAGATAACGGTAACAATACAAGTCTACGAAGAACAAAAGAGGTCTGCATACAGAACACGCCAAGTGCTGCGACATTAGGACAGGTGAAAGCTCAAGCATGAATTAAAGTAATTTAAATTATCTAGAATTATAAGTAGAGAGTAGGTGCTTTCTGAATTTTTATTTAAATGTGACGAATTTGGGGGAATCTTTTAAGCTGTTATCTAGATTATTCCAAAGTCTGGGTCCGGTATAAAGAAATGTATTTTGGGCATATGCGGTTCTCACTAATGGAAGATGGAACTCGTCGGATCGTCGCGTGGGATACTTATGTACATGACTGTTTCGATGAAATGAGTCTTGAAATATTTTGGGTAAGAAGCTGCAGTTATAATCAAACATGAACTGGCCAAGTTGAAACACATACAAATCTTTCATATGTGACCGTGCATCACAAAACGTACAAAAAGTCGCACACACTGATTTTGTGTGAGGACTGAAAATAGGTGAAATTGGTCAACCGAGCCGATTTTGACTTTTTCATATTTTCTAAAAGAGCAAGTCTTCTCTACATGATGCTAAAATTTGTGATCATAAAACGGGCAGGAAAGTGTGTTTTTTAGCAAGTTTATCTCAAACATTTCTTGGCAGAATAGTGCCAATAATTGTGTCTTTGGAGTCCCCTTTACATTTCTTAAGAATCTTGTACACACTCTTCACTTTCACCTCCTGTAACTTTTGAAACGATGACGCTACTACTTTGAAAGTTGCCATTAATTAAGGACAGAATGTATTAATAAGGCATATTCAATTTCACTTTAATTTGATAATCCCTTCATTGTTGTTACTCCGGTGGTTTACATCCTGTTTTTTGTCCCATTCATTGCACAGCCAGCACGGCTTGGTAAAGATAAAGCGCTTGAATAGACACTGTACTTCAGAGCCTCTTTTCTTAGTTCACACTTTTCCTGAGTGTGTGTTTTCTTTCCAATATTTAGATAGGTTGGGAGACTCCATTTGATTTGACTTATACATCATTTTAAAGCTTAGAATCTGCTCTTTGAAAATATGGTCTTAACTAGAATTTTATTTCTGGCGACTTTTTGTTTGTTCTGTGGTGCAGGGTCACATAATTTAGTATTTTATGGTAAAAAAACAAAGCATCTGTATGTTCTCGGATATGTAGGTGAAAAACAATTTTGAGCGCTTTCTTTTGCATTATAAAAAGTTTATCAAGTAATGTCTGATATGTATTACCCCAAGCAAGGATCCCGTAGTTTAAATAAGGTAGTATCAAGCTAGAATAAAAAGTTAATAATGCAGATGAAGGAAGATAATGTTTTACTGTGTCCATTACGCCAATGTTACGTGAAATAGTTTTACATATGTTATCAATATGATTCCTCCATGAAAGCTTGTTATCAACGCAAACACCAAGAAATTTAAAGGAAGAAACTTTTTCTAGGGGAGTAGTATCAAATGTTATATTGCCTGGGAGGCTATCTAAAGAGTTACCAAAAAGCATAAATTTCTTCTTTTTTTTTTTGAATGTTTAGTGACAATTTATCTGCATATATCCATTGTATGACCTTTTTCAATTCTTCATTTACTGTTCTTGTTAAGATATTTGGGTCAGGGTGGGAAAAGAAAAGGTTAGAGTCATCCGCGAATAATATGAATGATAGTGTCTCCGAGGATCTATGAAAATCATTGATATAAATAATGAATAACAATGGGCCTACTAACCTCCCTTGTGGAACTCCACATGCAATTGTTTTATTTTGTGAGTCAAAGCCTTTAACGTGTACAAATTGGGATCTATTTGATAGGTAACTGGTGAACCACTCCAAGACCTTTCCACGTATGCCATAATGGGATAATTTGGCGAGAAGTATTCCATGTCAAAGGCCTTGTAGAAGTCCAAGAAGATACCTATGTGTGTGAAAATGTGTCGAGTGCGTGTGTGACTTTGTCGATGAGGGCGAGTAGTGCGTGTGTTGTGCTGTCATTTTCCCTGATTCCAAATTGGAAGTTTGAAAATATGTCGCAGGTTTTAAGAAAACGTATTGTCCTGATGTAAACTATTCTTTCAAGAATCTTAGAAATAGAAGGTACATGGGTCTATAGTTATTGACATCATCCTTCTCCACTTTCTTATGAATAGGAATTACTTTCGCAATTTTCATGCTATTTGGCACATGACCAGTTGTAAGCGATGAGTAGATAGTGTGTACTAAGGGATCCACTATTTGGGGGAATTATATGTTTTATCAAATGATTGTCAATTCCGTCGTGGCCAGGACTTTTTCCTTCTTTCAAATTGGCAACGATCTTTGTTATTTCTTCTTTATATGTTGGGTCAAAAATATATAGTTTTGGAGTTAGGTGTATCTAAGAAGTCACTAAAAGATTTACTAGAAAAAGGAATATTTTGAGAAAGATTTATTCCAATTGAAGAGAAGAAGTCATTGAACATTTTCTGTCATGCCAGCGGGAGTGTTGCTGAAAGCATTGTCCCATCGAACTCTTTCATTCTTCCATGTGCTCGATTTCATAAGTCTTATGCTGTTGGTCTCGACATTTTATTAATGCCCACGTCATTGTCAACACTTTCTTCAAGTTTGGAGTGGGCAATTGGCTGTGTGATCTCATTGGTTGATTTTAGTTTGAATGCATTCACCATGTGTTAAACCCACAAATGTAAAAACGCCCACAAATGTAAAAATACACTGCCCACAAATGTAGAAAATCGACCACAAATGTAAAAATTTAACATCGCCCACAAATGTAGAAAACGCCCACTAATGTAGAAATGATTTCAAACGTCGCCCACAAATGTAAAAACGACAAGTAGGGATAGTACGTTGATATAAATAGACTCACTTCTCTAGGATAGCAGTGCACTTCTTGTAAAATAATGTGTACGTGTACGGAGACGAGTGCGTGTGTGTGGGTATAGGAGTGGAGAGTTCGGCGGGGGAGATGTGTGTGCGTGTGTCTGTCTGTGTGTTACGGTATGCTGCGTGTCACACCTTTCCGGCGGGCAGCTGCGCCTCCGGGCAAGTTACGCGGGTTTGTTGCAAGTACGAGCAGTACAATTTCTGCGGGTGGACAAAGATGTTAAAGAGTTCCGTACTTGCGTTTTACCTGCTAGACGCGTGCCACTTACCTGCTACTTGCATGCCGACCTGCCATGGCGTATCGTTGCATGTACTACTGTGATTACAGTAACATGCTTGTCTTCTCTGTGTGTGTGTGTGTGTGTGTGTGTGACTGAGTGCGTGTGTGTGTGTATATGTTTTCCTGCAAGTTTCTGTTTCTGGGCGGCGGGTGAGGACTGACTTATCTGCGAAGGAATTCCTCTGAAGAAATTTGAAATGGCAGAAAGTCATACAGAATGTCTATACTCTCAACTAACCAGCAGAGAGGCAGTAACTGACCCTCAACATGCACGCAGATGACCAGCGACACTGGCAAATCAGACTTGCGTGCGCATCTCCGGGTACTAGTGCGGGCCAACACCACTGCGGGGAGCTCCGGAGGAAAAAAAAAATCCCCGCAAGTCAACCCGCAGGCTTCCCCAGATACGATGTGACAAGGCCGTAGTTTTAGAGCTCCAGTCCCCGTATGTCGCTCGTAGCTGAAAACGGATCGGCTTCGACAGGTCACAGTACACGGAATACATGCAATTAAGTAGCGCGCGTCTAGTAGCAGGTAAGACGCACGAAATTAGGGTCTACATAAACGCCCACTATAGGAATACGTCAACCACAAATGTATTTTTTTTTTTTTACATTTGTGGTTGATGTTTGAATTTTTTACTACATTTGTGGGCGCTGTTCGTTTTTACATTTGTGGTTGAACTTTTTTACATTTGTGGGCGGTGTTTTTTACATTTGTGGGCGATTTTTACATTTGTGGGCGTTTTTACATTTGTGGGTTCAACACCATGTCATTTTCAGTAGAAAGATCAGGGGCAGGGAGATTATCAGACTCTCCTCAAGTCAATAGAGGAGTCAAGTTCACCTTCATCTTTGTTTCAGAGATTTGGTTCCAATACCTTATACAAGTGTGGGCGCATCAAGTAATCCCGATGGGATGTCTGCGATATAACAGCTCTGGACGTAAGATAGCTTTGAGCTCTGTGGGATCTTGGGTATCCACTCATTCCAGAAGCTCATCAATATTCGTTAATGGGCCTCCCCACATTTCTTTAACAGCCTCTGCACATACTCTACTGCTTGCTGTACTTAGGCCACATTTTGGAATTGGAAAATAGAACTAGAAATGACACCCAAATGGTATCAAATTCTCCATCATAGCCGAGGACTCTATATTACTTGAAGGTACTAATACCATTGGAGCAGTGATGTAAAATATGCTCGAGCTATCACATTCTATCCGTATGGGTACGTCAGTTGTATCACAAATTATCCTACAATGATTTTGCAATGAAACCTTAAATATTAGGAGAAATCACTATGTTTCTCAGTAAGGCATAACTGTAGACGGTTTAATCTGTCTATAAACAATCTTAGTATGACTATTGTTCACACTTTTCTTCTTTACATTTAACAATACTTCGCATTGATATTTTTTATACAGGTTGTTTCTATCCCTTACATTTTATAACAATTTTGATGCACTGAAGCTGGGATTTTGTTTCGTCTGCAGATGGTGAATAATGTTGATAAGTAATCATAATGGTAAATAATAATTGAAGAAAAGGCTTAAATTGTTGAATGTGATGCACACGTCATTTGTATGAGTCGCTGTTGTAAGAATTCGTATTGTGAAGAAAAAAGTGGAAATTTGATACAACACTGACATAAAATCAATTTTAAGAAGAATTTAAGCAGAATACCGTAAATAGAGTGAGAGACCCCCAAAACATACATAGGGATAAACACCAAAACCACACTAAATGATTAAAAATTACTCAGTTATGAAAAAAAAAAGAGATATGTGTGGGTTTGTTTTTTTCATAGGCAAACCGGCGCCCATCTTGGATTTTGATTTTTTTTTTTTTTTTTTGGCCAGGCTAGGGCATCTCGGATTTCTTTTTTTTTTTTATTCTTCTTTGTGATTATTATGTCACTATGCATTAATTAATTCATCAAACTAAGGTATGATGAGCATGTTCTGAAAATGTCATCCTCTATAGCCCACCAGCGTCCTCTATTGACATACAATTGTCAGTCAAATTGGTTTATGTGTCTGTGATGAGTGAATGATATGAAAATGTATTTTTCTTTTCATTTCCTAAGTTAACAGTGTTAGGTTGGGTGGGCAGGAGGGAGCATTCGAAGGGCAACTACAAATACTGCTAGATGACGGCCATTGGAGGACAGTGTGTTACACCAGCTTCAACTTCAATGCCCTCATCGTCACATGCAGACAACTGGGATTTCCCGGGGCCAACAGGATAAATCAGTTGTCGCGGTCCGCTGACCCACAATACCCAACTGCAAATTTTTCTATTTCGTGCCAAAGAAGTGGTGAGGGCTGTATTTTAAAAGCTTTGTTATAGAATTTTTTTTTTAATGAATAGAGAGGAAAACAGATTTGAGGGAAAACGAAATGGTGCTCAGAACTTGTGATGAGTGAATGATATGAAAATGTGTGAATGATATGAAAATGTAAAGTTGAAGTTGGTGTCATTACGTAAATATATACATCTACATATCAGTCTGTAGAGTTTTGAAATAATTTTTATGAAATAGATTTATTCTTTCTTTTGTTATTCAACTATATAAAAATAATGATATTAAAAATGAAAGACATGTAATCATATTGTTTATTTTGTAGAGTCTTTGAATTGGCCTTTGGTAGGGCAAAAAAACAAGGAAAAGGGGAGGGGTGGAAACAATTAATTCATTATTTAGACGGATACTTGACACAAATTATCACCACACTGTTGGTAAAAATACCGTATTTGACCTGAATATTGCACCTAAAAAGAAAGTCAAGTGATAATTTCAATTTTAGGAAGGGTAGAAATAGGTTAACAATTATCTTTACGAATTATCACTGTTTTCGTGCATATGTCATTTCTTGCAGATACTCCACGGCTTAACCAGTGTGAAATAACCCCCAACCAGTGTTTTGGCAATGTCACTGTTAGCGGTACATGCTACAGCCAAGGTAAGCTTCCATTGAAAAGTGCTGGTAGATCCCGTAATAAAAAAAGCAGAGAAACAATAACAACTAAAAAAAAACTAACATTACACACACACTAACAAACAAACACACACACCATTATGATGAACTCTTAGCATGATTGTATGACATCAAAACCATGAAGACTCGTCGAACAAACCTCATCCTATATGCTTTGGCAAATCTCTGTGTTGTTCTCGGGCAGACATAGAGGTCTACTTCCCCCGAGTAGACAATCTGTATCTCGAGCCGGACTCAGACATGGACACCACTTAACCCTGCCAAAATCCAGAACAAAATGATATGCGCGGTCAAGTATTCTGGCGATTGTGAATCACTTGAATACTTTGTAACCACTAATTTATAATTTGAACAACAACAGATTTTATTGTAGCCAATTTGATTTGTGATTTCATATTATATTTCTATCAAGAGTCAGATATGCGCAATCTAGTATTTCAGCAATTCATGAAACTTTTGAATAATTTCACTTATTCGTTCACTTGCATTGGAAACCTGATCCGAGTCTGAATTTGTATGCTGTATAGTTGGGCAATCAAGTATTTCGGCAACTGTGAAACTCCTGAACGATTTATAATCACATCATTCATTAGTTATTGGAATAGATAAAGCCTTATTGAGTCCAATGCATTTTGTGATCTGATGTTCTAGTATTTATGCCACGAAATTGTAGACATAATCAATTTTTGAATAAATTGTTATTACCAACGCTCATTTTGAACTAAGATCTGATCTTTATATGACACATTATTGTCGATTTTATCATTGATATATATATATATCTAGAGTTTGTTTACAAAAACCGATAAGTCCATATTTGCCAAATGGAGATATTTGCGATTAAAGGTCAAGAAAAATAAAGAGAATAATAAGAAAATTTTTGCTTCTTTTGACCATAACTTCAAAAATATACCTTTATATGTAGTGACCAATATATCATTTAAAAGGAATTATTTTGTACTTTATGACAGAGATCGTACTTCAAAATCTTCAAAAATGGACTTATCGGTTTTTGCAAACAAACCCTTCATATAGTGCCTAAATGAATACATCTGTATATCTGTATATACGTTGGTAATATTAGAGTAAAAGGGGATTCTTGATAACTTGATTGGTTTTCCTTTCTGGATTTGTTATGATCTCATATTTGATGCATTCTACGAATAATATACAGACATGTAGGCTTAGCTCTCTTACTGTTTATAACTGTTATGCTTATTTTTATTCGGTATGCTGCATGTGAAAGTAGATTCTCTCCAAGTGCATGTATATTGTTTTTTTTTATGTAATTTCTGCATTTATAGGTATGTCTATATTGTATGTGTATAATCACACGTGTATCCAGTTTTAAAGATCATATCCCAACACAGAAAGAAGTTTTTCAGCGGAAAGGAAATAATTTCTATTATGTGAAAAGATTCATTTCATTATTTTTAGATTCCCGAATTCTTTTAAATCAAGCAAGTTGTTCTGGGAAATGGCAGCCTCGTACAGCGATTTCTCATCGATGATCGTGTTTCAATTGTCCCGCATGAAGACGTTATCGTATGAACGGAAGTACAGTTGTTAGTATAACGTTATGCAGCGTGCGCAGTTCGACTGTACAATACTGCATAGGACTACTGCACCGGTAGTTGGCGTTCTAGTTCGGAAGATTACCCTCTCAAAAACTAGAATTTTTTAAGTAAAATCACTGCAACTGTTCAAAATGACCGACAGGCGAAATGATGACAATTATGAAACGGAAAATGACGGTGTACCACACAGAAACCAACCATAAGGAATAGAGAGCCAACACGACTGGAAAATTTTGGTCACAGGCTTACCAAGTAGCAAAAAGAGGGTAAGATATTTTTACTCGAGCATTGATCAGTTGACTGAGAGGACTAGGACCTAATTACCGAGAATTAGACCTATGGAATCTATAGCTTTTCTCGTCTGTCTTCTTATCTATAGTTGGTACATAGAGGCAGCCCCCCGAAAAGACAGATCTTCTCATATCACTTTGCTATACAAAACAGCTCTAGTGGAACATCAAGGCCTTATCTATTCCTACCTAGTAGTGTTCACCTTACCGATTTTATAAATTAATTTGAAAAAGTCTGTTTCTTTTTTCTTTCTTTTTTTTCTTGCACAGGTCTCGCAGTAACCCGACCAGACGCCGTGCGCTAGCGCGACTTACACTGTGTACAGCGACAGGGCTGTGTATACAGTAGTTAGTCTCGCAGCTGCTTTCCTAAACACAGCGCCGTTCATTATCAACGGTTACAGCTCGTTATTCCGAAGGCTCTTCAGTCCGAAGATTCGTTATTCCGAAGGTTCGTTTTTCCAAATTTCATTTTCGAATGAACAAATCTTCGGAATAACGAACCTTCGGAATAACGCCACAAATGTTCGGATTAACGAACCCTTTTTCATTTTCGGATTAACGAACCTCTAGGTATAGGGAATTTGCGTGTTTCGGATTAAAGAACCTTCGGAATAACGAAGCTTCGGAATATCGAACCTTCGGAATAACGAACAGCACCCATTATGAACTACAATGTACATATACTACAATCGTACGTACGTGCGCACAATGCGCAATGCTTTATTGTCGTTGATTTGAACGGTGCTGTGTTTTAGAAGGCAGCTGCGAGACCTGTGCAAGAAAAAATACCGATTAATTCATTAAATCGGTAAGCCAAGCATCAAGTAGGAATAAATTAGGCATCTAGATGTTCCACTAGAGCTGATTCAGTGAGGTTGATATGCTCTTTAGTGTGTTTTTAGCTGAGATTTTACTGCTCTCTATTCCTTTGTTGGTTTCTGTGTGATACGCCGTCATTTTCCGTTTCATTGTCATCATTTCGCCTGACTTGATCGCTCGCCAGTGGGTCCGAATCCTGTCCACACCCATCAATTTCTCCGCCAGAATCATCATCATTGTTACCACTTTCTTTAATAAAAGGCACTTTGTTTGAAAAGATTTTATTTTCTGCATTTCATATTTTCTTTCAGAATAACAAAAATAACAAAGGCAGGTTCAATTACACAAATACAATTCTGAAAATTATTGACATATTACATAGTAAGTCATATTTTGTATGTAAAGACAAATGAAACGTTAAATAACATACAAAAATGTTTATATGGCCAATAATGACTTAATTCACAGTACAATATTATAATATATACATCAAACATGATGCAGAGGGCCGCCGTTATAAGCCGTGCTTGAACAGACGGACAGCCAGAGTTAAATTACCATTATTTATTGTAGTATTTGAACACTAATACAGATGGGCCATGTTAAAGTGCGTGTAAATCCAGTTTTATACAATTACTTGGTAAACAGGGGTGGTGCCTGTGAGTGCGTGTGCAGGTGATGAAGCGCGAAAGTGTTGATGGTCAGCACTTCTAAGAAAATGATTGGATATGTTATAATATGGGCGAAGGGTCAAGCAGCAAAGTAAAAGAAAAGGAAAAAACTTCTCCTCTGCCTCAAGATAACATTCGATATTTAAGTCGGTCATTTTGAACAGTTACAGTGATTTTACGTGAAATGTTTCTAGCTTTTGAGAAGGTAATCTTCCGAACTAGAACGCCAACTACCGGTGCAGTAGGCCTATACAGTATTGTACAGTCGAATTGCGCGCCCTGCGTTACGTTATACTAACAACTGTACTTCCGTTCATACGATGACGTCTTCATGCGGGACAATCGAAACACGATCATTGATGAAAAATCGTTGTACGAGGCTGCTATTTCCCAGAATAAATTGCTTGATTTAAAAAAAAAAACGGGAATCTAAAAATTATGAAATAAATCTTTTCACATAATAGAAATTATTTCCTTTCCGCTGTAAAACTTCTTTCTGTGTTCGGATATGATCTTTAACTGTCTGTCGGTGCGTTGTTTAATTATAGGATTGTAAGGTATATGGTATTGGTATTACAGAATATTTAGGCTTTTACATTTTTTTTTTATTTGTTTAGCTGTGAGTTTTCTGTAATCATACAATAACCATGTACTTTTTCTCTTTGTAATTGGACCGAAATTGAATTGAACTGAACTAAAACAAACACAGAGTAAGGCACGGCAGGAAGGGAGGGGAAGAGTTGATATCAAATAATTCATGCGGGGCAGATGACCTGTTGGAAAAAAAAAAAAGAATCATGATCGTAATGAACCATGCACATTTCCACATAATTTAACCCCCATAAAAAGAAAAAGCAAAGAAGATGATATTAAATTATGACGCATTAGTTTTGTTCTTTGATCTATTCCAGTTGTTCCATGCGACCACAACTAGTTCAAAGTTACATCGCAATGCCGAAGATCTTTCCTAATGATTATCGTTGCAAAGACCATGAAGACCGGCAATCATCATTTATTATGCAAATATGGTTACTAGTGGTATTTGCACAATTTCGTTAACATCTTGGAAATATTGCAATTTGGATGAGTGAATTATTGTCACAATAGTTTCATTCCAGTCGATTAATTTCATTTTATTTTTTTCCTTTTTTTGAGAGAGAGAGAGAGAAGGAGCTTAAATCTAGCACTTGCCTATAACCACAAGTCTTTGTCTCTTTTAGCAAAAAAAAAAAAAGCGTTCTCTACCATTTCTGTCTGTCATCTGCTCTTGCCTAAACACAAGAAAGTGGTTACCTAGGTTGTTTCGTGTGCCCGTCAGAAGACATCCCGTTGGAAACGGAAGCTAATGACATGACTGTTGCCCGCTGTAAAAGGTTTTGCCAGAATAGCGAATACAGATACTATGGACTTATAAAAGGAATCCGATGCCTCTGTCAAAATATAAGCACCGAACAGCCCCAGAGGGAGGACAGCTACTGTCAGACCGCGTGTGGGGGTGATCCATACTCGAGCTGTGGCGGATGGTATTGTCTGGCATTCTTTGAAGGTACCTGTACATTAAGATGACTGTTTGCTTTGGTAATAAATGTCATCCCTTCCCATTTAGATGTTCATCTGTTCATATGGAGAGACTTTTTATACGTCTACAGGAGATACTAAGATACAAACCAAATTCTGCTCTGCATGTATCCGATTGTTTATCATGTACTGGTATATTTAACATCCACTGTTTGTAACTCTTTTCAAACCTTGAGTCATGTCGCGAACGGCAAAAAAAAAAAAAAAAAAAAAATACGATCAATAACCGAGGTAGAAAAAAATAAAGAAGAAAAAAACTTTTCTAGAACCAGCGTTCTTCAAGGTGTATCAAGGACCGCAATTTCGTAAGTGTCCAATATCTACATTTTCAACCACATGAGAACGCTGCATGGATCACTGCTTCAATGCTGAACATCTTCTAACTGCTCATTCAAGGCGACCAAAATGTGGTCCTATCTGATAAAATCAATTATGTCAAACTCCACTTCATTTTTACAAACAAGGGGTCCATGTCACAAACGTTTGTGAGTGAAAATATTATTACAAATACTCGATTGATAAAATATAGGTTTTTGGTTTTTGTCTTTTCGTTGTGGATGTACACTCTGAGAAAAAAGAAGTTAAACTTTACACCTTTACCAAAGTCACACCGAGATTATCTGACTGCGACTAACGGTGTCACAATGTGAGCACCTTTAAAGGTGCAATTTTGAATCTTTCTGGTATAAAAGGTGCATAGTTGCACGCGTAAAGATGGTCCCACTGTGAGACTGTTAGGCTGTGTCATCTATTGAAAATCTCTATATCAATAAAGTAAATATTTTTTTTTCTAATGTTTCCAGTGTCGCAGGAAATTTCTCCTCAAAATTCAGCCCCGGAAACAACACGGAGCGCAACCAGTATTATTCATACTGTATCACCGACCTTTGAAGGTATGTTTCTTCGCTCGTATTTCGAAGGTGAAGAAGCAGTAATATGTACATGTATATATATTGACTAATCTTGCATACACTACCGGCGCCATACACACTTGGTTCGATCCTTTAACTGCAGGAAGTGAAGCAACCCCCGGAGATGACCCGACAGTTTTGCCATTCACGACTATTGAAGCATCCAGCAAAGCTGATCTTGAAGGTACGCCATTCACGACAGGAGTGAAATATATCTTTCTTTGTTTCGTTTGACTCAGTATCCTCCAATACACTACCTGTAACACGTGGAGTTCCCCAGGGTTCGATCTTAGGGCCGTTATTGTTTTTAATTTACATTAATGATATTTCAAACGCATCATCTATGTTACAGTATATATTATTTGCCGATGATACAAATGTGTTTTACTCACATGCTGACCTAAACCACTTAGTTGCTACTTTGAACAATGAATTACCGAAATTATCTACATGGTTTAAAAGTAATATACTGGCACTTAATTTAAGCAAAACTAATTTCATTCATTTTAAATGTAAAAAAGCTGATCTACCAGAATATGAATTGTATATTGATGGTATATCTCTTGAAAGGAAAATATTTAATAAATTTCTTGGTGTGTATATAAATGAAAACCTAAAATGGGATGATCATGTAAAACACATCATTTTGCCTATATCCCGAAACGTTGGCCTGTTAACTAAGCTTCAGTATTTTTTACCAACTCGTGTATTGTTTACCCTATATAATGCCTTAATCTTACCATATATATCATATTGCAACATTATCTGGGCAACCCACAAATGTAACACAGACCGTATACTTCTCCTACAGAAAAAAGCAATACGAGTGTGCAGTCGAGCACGATCTCGAGATCACACCGACCCATTGTTTTTCCAGCTTAAATCCCTTAAGATAAATGATATAAATTTTCTCCAAAAAGCTGTATTTATGTTTTGTCTCAAGTCAAACCTCTTGCCTCCAATATTTAACATAATGTTTCGGTCAAATTCAGAGATTCACTCTTATCCAACCAGACAATCCACAAATTTACATTTATTTAACCCCAAAACCGCACTCGCGCATCATTCTATCAGACACTCCGGCCCTGACACTTGGAATTCCCTTCCCATTGACATTAAAAACATGACCACTATGTATTCATTTAAGAAGGCTGTAAAACTTCACCTCCTTAAGCAGTATTCCCCAGGATAACATTCTGATTTCTTTATTGTATTATAATCAAATGTATATGAATATGTACGTGATACATAATGCATGGATGTGTGCATACAATGTATCGATTTATTTATCTATCCATATTATGAATATGAGTATGTATATGTATAGGATACATCATGTATATATTATGAGCATGCATGTGTACGATGTGCCTTACCATTACTGCGTACATAAAACAAGCACGATATATGTTATTCAATGTCAGATAAGAATACGTATAAGATATTTTGTATTCACATATTATTATTTTCATGTGCATATTCGGTCATTACTCCGGCAAAGGCAACTGAACGTGTTAACTTTAATATCATTATCATGTTGTATTTATCATCATTACTATTATTGTAAAGTAGTTGGAGTGGTACCCATACACTCTGTAACTTTCCCTATTCCCCCTACCCTTCCCTATTTCTCTCTTTCTCTATTCCCTATTCTATTCAGAGCAGGTAAGCATATAGTCTCCATACCGTCAAGCCTCAGCTTATTTTGGAGACCCTTCTGTTTAAGTTCCATAAGCTTGTATGTTTGTATTTGTCTTGTATAATTGTACTAAAAACTATGTGTCGATATACTGTTTGTCATAAATGACATGTACATGATCCTATCTGATGTAACGGAATTAAGCAGAAATAAATCAAATCAAATCAAATCAAATCAAATATCTTTGCAAAGAAAATGAGAGTGTGTGTTACTCAGATAACTTTCATTTCATTGTTAAATAAAGAAAAAATATTATTTCAGTTCCGAAGCAACATCGTTGCTGAGAATTCTGTAACAATGTTTCTTTTTATTGTCCTAAGTTTTATGTCGGTCTCCGATATCAAATGCGACATAATGATTGAAATACCGTAATGCAGTTGAGGTGTTACGGCTAAACAAAATGATCAAAACAAAGTCGACGTAGACGTAAATCTCAATCCCACAACATGTTTGTGATGGCCAGATGACTAGAATACAATATGTTGGGGACTTTCAAACGAACAGAATATGAGGAGAAATAAGACAATCATCGTGGACGTGAAATTAGAGAATTATGGAAATTGACAGTTTTCCACTTGTTTCCCGATAACTGATATCAGTCGCAATTAACCACACACACAAATGACAAGAGGTGATGATTGTACTTCAAAACTTGTTAATATATAAAGGCGCGATAAAAGCCGTGCTTCTGGTAAATGATTAACTACTATACGCGTTTTCCCCTAAAAGTGAAAAACACTACAATATAAGTTTCAAATCATGCCAACAAAAGAAATTTAGTTAAAATTTGTGTCCGGTTCATTGAGAGACTCGTGGTGTTTTGACATGCGTTTGATTAATGGAAGCGTGATAGCATCTTGAAATTCACAACTTTGATAATTTGATCATATTTCTGGCGAAATCTTTCTGTACCATGTCTGATACGACTTGCTTTCAAAACAAACAAAAAGTGACAATACAAATTAGAACATCATCATCTATTATTTTCTTCGTTCTGTAAACCTATCACAATTGTCCATTGTTGTCTCGACCGTCAGTCTATTAAAATTTGCAATCATTTGTAAGATATCCTTTATCACCAGGTATATCATTCTGAACGCATGTAGTACTCACCTCGAACGTGGCAGAGAAAACTGGTAGCATTTGGAATATGTTGTGTTTCCTGACATCTTAAAATGTTTTTGCAATTTCGATTCAATGTTTAGCTGAGGACGTCAGTAAATGGAGAAACAGACTTTTAATATTTTATTGTAAAGAAACTATAGCAAACATCGCTGGATTATGTTTATCCCGATGTTCTTTTTTGTGGGTAAATCTGAGCTAAATACGGACACTTTTTTATTGCTTGTTTGTTTTCA
The DNA here is from genome assembly GCF_964275005.1 of Diadema setosum. Lineage (NCBI taxonomy): Eukaryota > Metazoa > Echinodermata > Echinoidea > Diadematoida > Diadematidae > Diadema > Diadema setosum. The sequence goes on from NC_092694.1 coordinate 13,623,357, forward strand.
ATTATTTGTGGAATGGATCATTATGGTGGGATTAAGAGTGTAAATCGGAAAACAACATTTTATTTTTGGTTAATATTTGACTTTTCTAATTCAGCAAGTGGAGCAGTTGGTTCACTTGTTGTAGTGGTTATGAAATGATTCATGGGAAGTAAAGAAGTATTATATTTTAATGTTTTTATTTAGTTTTAGAAAAAAAAAAGGTCAGTTCACCAGAGCAGTAAGTGTTGCCCAAGTTTGACTAATACACTCTCACGATCAATAAATGAAATAATTTCCTTTCCATGCCCCGAGTTAAGAAAATGTTGCCACCAGATATATTGGTCTTATACTTAAGTATCACCCCTTTTAGGTAAATGATGAAGAAGCAAACCCCCTCTCGCACAAGCCATTAAAAAAAAAGTGACAATACAAATTAGAACATCATCATCTATTATTTTCTTCGTTCTGTAAACCTATCACAATTGTCCATTGTTGTCTCGACCGTCAGTCTATTAAAATTTGCAATCATTTGTGAGATATCCTTTATCACCAGGTATATCATTCTGAACGCATGTAGTACTCACCTCGAACGTGGCAAAGAAAACTGGTAGCATTTGGAATATGTTGTGTTTCCTGACATCTTAAAATGTTTTTGCAATTTCGATTCAATGTTTAGCTGAGGACGTCAGTAAATGAAGAAACAGACTTTTAATATTTTATTGTAAAGAAACTATAGCAAACATCGCTGGATTATGTTTATCCCGATGTTCTTTTTTTGTGGGTAAATCTGAGCTAAATCTGACACTTTTTTATTGCTTGTTTGTTTTCAATTATTTGTGGAATGGATCATTATGGTGGGATTAAGAGTGTAAATCGGAAAACAACATTTTATTTTTGGTTAATATTTTACTTTTCTAATTCAGCAAGTGGAGCAGTTGGTTCACTTGTTGTAGTGGTTATGAAATGATTCATGGGAAGTAAAGAAGTATTATATTTTAATGTTTTTATTTAGTTTTAGAAAAAAAAGGTCAGTTCACCAGAGCAGTAAGTGTTGCCCAAGTTTGACTAATACACTCTCACGATCAATAAATGAAATAATTTCCTTTCCATGCCCCGAGTTAAGAAAATGTTGCCACCAGATATATTGGTCTTATACTTAAGTATCACCCCTTTTAAGTAAATGATGTTGACCTCATGATTATCTCGTTTGCTAATTCTGCAAGTTGTACAATAATACAGCTACCTGCCCTTATATCAGGTGCATTGAAAACAGTGAGTTAAGGCCTACCCGTGGAGCCTCGTATTCCTTTTCTTCATACTTCACAGTGACAACATTCATCAAGACGCCAACTTGTGATGTAGCTGTGATAGCTTTGGGTGTAATAACCTTCCTCGCAGCTATGTTGTCCGTGATTATATTTCTCCGACATCGAAGGTAAGTTTTTTTTCCAGACATTTGCACCTGAATGATTAAAGGAATGAAGAGGTAGAGTCCGAAATTGCAATTGAGTTTAATTACTTCTTCCTTAATGATTTGGCAGTGAAAACTAGTTTAAACAAGTTACATAGACAAAAAGAAGGCATGAAAGTGGAGTGATATCTGAAGGGAACCATAAAACTTAACATGGAAAAAATGACAAATTGTCCGACTAGTACTTTCATCGACACATTTTTCATCCTTAGACTGGTTTAATCGCAGTATTATAACTACATTTATTATTTTTATTTTTTAATCCTTCTACCTTGTCCGAATAGATATGCCGTTCCTCCTTCTTTTTCTTCCTCCCCATTCTTCGTCTCTCTTTAAGAAAAAGAGAGAAAAATCATTTTACGCCCGACTCTGCAGATGTTGGAGCCACATATACCGGACTGCAAGCATTGTCTGGCCCCGCTCCAGTCTACCAAGAACTGAACAAGAACTCCGAGTTGAGACCTGATGACGGTTCAGATGGATATTACCTGATTTCGGACGTTATGGCGCCCCCAGGGACGGAAGAAGATTTGACTTTATACCAGAACCAAAGCGTCGTGGCGCCGGGAGAGAGAAAGGCGCACCTTCAATCTAAACGAGTGAACTGCGATAATGACGAGTATGAAACTTGTGAATAAGTGAATGGAGGTTTGAATGTAATCATTTTAGAAGGAGCTCCATGATGATAGTAGGGGTGGGGGAGATGTTATTTGAAACTCCTCTACTCCCTTAAAATCTACGCATGGATCTTTTACCAATAGCCAATCGAGAAAGTAGCTGTCTAAACGGTCTCCTGGCGAGGAAGGCGGGGCTAAGAGACACAGAGTACTTTTTCTTTTTTTTTTTCTTTTTTTAGTTTCTTCGCCTGTTGATTCAATAATACGTTTGACCAGGAAGTTAGACAAAAGTGGAAATATGACTTGGATTCTGAGCAAGGAGAAGATACACTATAAGGACACTGTATAAAGACAATGAAGAACCCAAATACATACTATGTATATGTTTGTAAATACATGCATTGTAGGATTTAGGCAAAATTTAAAATGAAGAATCCAATTTCATTTTATTCAATTTCTTTGTTTTTCTCTCTTTTTCATATTATGAATAAATGAATATATACATTCATGCATATATATATATATATTATATATATATATATATATATATATATATATATATGTGTGTGTGTGTGTGTGTGTGTGTGTGTGTTTGTGACTGCGCATCACAAAACGAACAAAAAGTCGCCAGACATGGATTTTTAGTTAGGGGCAGATTCCCAAATAGCAGACACTAAGCTATAAAATGATAAATAACTCAATTCAAATGGACTCCCCTAACCTATCTAAATATTAGAAAGAAAAGTGTGAACTGATAAAAGAGGCTCTGAAGTACAAGTTCTATTCAATCGCTTTTATCTTAACCAAGTCGTACTAGCTGTGCAATGAAAGGGACAAAACACACGATGTAAACCAACGGAGCACCAACAATGAAGGAATTAACAGATTAAGCTGAAATTAAGCATGTTCTATTGTAACATTCTGTCCATGATAAATGCTAACTGTCAGAGCAGTATAGTCATCCTTTCAAACGTTATTAGACTTGAAAGTGTGTAAAGCATTTCAAGAAATGAATAGGGGACTCTAAGACATACCCTATCTTCATAATCCTCCCCTTTAAAAAAAGGTTGTAGAAAAACTGTTGAAAACACACTTTCCCATCAATGTTATGATCCCAAACTAAGAATGATGTAAAAGAAGGATAGCTCTTTCAGGAAGTATAAAAAATGCAATATTAATTCGGTTGACCCATTCCACCTTTTTTAAGTCCTCACGTAAAATCAAGGGGTGCGACATTTTGTTTCGTGATGCACGGTCACATATATCATGTTGGGCAGGGATCAAGTTCTGGATTGAAATCGTTAATTTTGATGTCGATTTAAATTCAATAAAGAGGATACTTTCTCCAGAAGCTTGGACTGGTGAAGCTGATAGTATTGTCAGGCGTGGCCAGTACTTTACTTTGTTTGTTTGCTTGTCTGTGATGATTTACATAAATTCAGGGGAAATTGTATGATTGATAAGGTGTATATGGCTGTATATAATGTAGTTTGTCAGGCTGCACACTTTGTTTGATGGATACTTTAGACACTCAACTGGCATGTGTTCATTCCATGCCATTTCATTTCATTCATTTTATTTTATTTTATTTTATTTCATCTTATTTTATTTTATTTTATCTTATTTTATCTTATTTTATTGCCCATAAAATGGAAAGCCTTTTTATTCAAGCGGCATACATAAGGCACACATTTCTAAATAAAAAACAGAAGATAACTACACACATGCCATTAATTCATATATATAAATAACACAGAAAAAAATTACCACTCAATAATAACAAAAAAAAAAATACATCCACGATCCACGTTCCAGCCTGCATAGAGTTGCGTTTGTTTTTGTTTTTGTTTTTGTTTTTTGTTCATTATTGAGTCTGCTTTGTCTGGTCTTGGATGTAATCATCTGAACTTTTTTTTTCGTGAATGGTATTTTTTCTTATTTGGAATGTGCCCCTGTAATAAAAGTAACAATATAATTGACATTGACGTGGACATGGATTAATGGATATTATTTTACCCTCTCAGCCTCTCAGCCCTAAACCGAATGAATGAAAGGAAAAAAGAACAACAACAAATATATGTATATAATGCATATTTTCACATTTGGAGAAGTGAGAGACTTTCATCAGCAGGCTCATTATTACTGTGATGAGGTGAACCTGAAATGAGGGTTATTCTGGTGACTGAAGGCAAAAAAAAAAAAAAAAAAATCGGTGCATTATAGTATGGAACAAAATATAAATACTCGAAATGTTACATATTACGTTAAACATGATCACTTTGGTATTGAGCTTATAAAATATCTAAATTATTGTTCTTTGTCAATTTGCTAGAGTAGAATACCTGGCTCACAAGCCACTTGGTACGTCTTTAGTATTTCTCGTAATTTCGTAATTTTGTAGTATTACACGGGTATCTGTTTTTTTTTTTTTCAATGGATTTTACCATGGTACATATTAGGATGGGGACAACATAATGGGGACCGATATAATTAGTATTGCTTGCTATGAACTCACTTTGAATAGAAGTAACAGAAGCAAACCCTCTCTCGCACAAGCCATTAAAACGAAAAACAAAACCGTCCCATTTGTGAAATACATGTTGGTGTCTGTAGGGACTGAGAGGATCCAAGCTTTAAAGTTTAACTTGACTTGTTTGTATGTTATTTGAGATCTCAACGTCGGTGTGTGTAAATGAGGAAAGGATACAGAAAATATTACATGCTCCTCTGTACTTATTTCAGGAGGTATAAAGGCTTTTTTTTTTGGCTGATAATGCACTAAATCACCGACACATGTATGCTTTGAAGCTAAAACAGTTTAAAACATTTTGTATATAGTTGCACGTGACTATAGAATGAATGCGCTTATGATACGTTAATCGCCGACAGCCACAAGACTCCGACTGAAATTGCTAGGGATTTGCTGAATTCTGTACAAATCCTCGAAAACTGGTGTGATGACAATTATGTTACACTGAACCAAAAGAAATGCTCCAAATTTCTTTTCAAAAGCACATGTTCCCGAGACAAACGATTCTTTGTGCGGCCAAAAACCCAATCGTGTGAAAGACACAAAAATATTTAGTGTCGTTGTCCAGGATGACCTAAAATTGGACTCGCAAGTAGCCTCTTTAATTTCCCGAGCTAATCAACGTCTATTCCTGTCGAGAAAATCGTAGACGTTCAATGTTGCCAGGAAATATTTTGTTATCAAACTGTTTCTTCAAGTTTTGTTTGACCATATCATTAATATTAATATGCCCTGTCTTAGCATAGTCTCTAGCACAGTGCCAACAAAATGAAATTTAGAGAGTACAGAAACGCTGACCACGAACAATTCTGTCATACAATTATTTGATTTTTTTTTTTAGTTATTATGATGAGGTGGGTTTTTTTTTTTTTTTTTGAGCGTCTTGGGATTTAAACGTTCAAAAAACAGGTCAGTTTTCATGGGGAGCACTCGCCGTCTAGTAGTGGCCACAACACGTGATAGAAACTAAGTGTAGAATTGAGTATATGGATATAAGAACGACCCAAGTCCATGGAAGACCATTTTGAGTAAACTAAAAAAAAACTTCATATCTTTTTTGTTTGTCCAATAATATTCTATTTAACTGTGATAGGATGGCAACATTGTATATACAAATTAGAACATATATTATTATGACAATTAACATTAACATTAATTGTGGAGAGGCCATTTTGTGTGATGGACTTGGGTCGTTCTTTGATTCATATGGACTTGGGTCGTTCTTTGATTCATATACATGATATTCTGCTATAGAGATGAGAGAAGGACGAGAGAGGGCGCTATAATATGAATGTAAGAATGACCCAAGTCCTTCATTCTTACATTCATATAAGATTTAACTCATTTATTTCAGGCACTTCCGGGGTAACTAGGATTTATCATTTATACACAAGATGAGTCCATGCATAAGCTACAATTTCCCATGTCAAACTGAATTTGGCCAAAAATTGGACTTGGGTCGTTCTTATATTCATATACTCAATTATATGCCAGTAATACCGAAATCACACTCGTGCAAGCGTACCGTTTTGCAATATTCAAGAATGCTTGGATATTGTAATGTTTTCTGTGAATTTTTTATAATATATCTTGTTTTTTCTGTGTGTATGTAACGTCTGCATTTGGTGTTAAAGTTGACATTTTGTATTTATTATATAATTAAAATCCAAGATTAATTTCCAAGACGGCGCAATTTTTACAACGCACATTATTTTGTTTGTTTGTGTGATAATGATTATCACTTGAATTAGAATTATTGTGTGATCAGTACGTGTATAAACAAAATTTGTAGATTTTGCTGGGGAAGTACAGTGATTTGGGTATATTTGGTATATTTTTGTTTATAAGTTTGTGTGTGCATATATGATTGTAAAATGAAGATTATGTTTAATTTCCTGTTGCAGCTCTTCCAGTGTGTACATGTATGTAAAAGTGTATTTGAAGAGTTTGTTTGCAAAAACCGATAAGTCCATTTTTGAAGATTTTGAAGTACGGTCTCTGTCATAAAGTACAAAATAATACCTTTTAAATGATATATTGGTCACTACATATAAAGGTACATTTTTGAAGTTATGGTCAAAAGAAGCAAAAATTTTCTTATTATTGTCCTTATTTTTCTTGACCTTTAATCGCAAATATCTCCGTTTGGCAAATATGGACTTATCGGTTTTTGCAAAAAAACTCTTCATTTGATTAATTTTGAAATTTCGCTCATCAGGTGTCTTTTTTTTATAATGATTGCGTATGTTTTACCTTTTAATCGAAGAGTGAATGAATGATTATGTATGTTATTATAAAACAAAGAATGATTGTGTAATAATGTATGATTATTATAAAATGACAATGTACAAAATTATACAATTTAGCCATCTCAATGGCTGCAAATGATTTTTTTTTAAATAAACCATTACCTATACCAGAACCATTACTATTACAATGATCTCTTCTATTCCCAAGCATTGTAACTTACTGGACTTCAATCACTTGAAGAAAGACGCCATTACAGTATGTCTAGAGTTTGCCCGTAAGGTTTTTTAAATCAAATACGTGTATGTCAAATCAAAGGTTTTTGCCTGCAAATCCTACGAGAAGTCTTAAAAACAATCGAGTATGTCTAGAACTCAAATATAAAACTGATCGCTGTAGAAATAGCTCTTTTCCATTATCATCTCACCAGACCATTATATTTGCATGGTTTAAGTCCTATTGTTATCAAAATGCATGCCCTTCTTGTAAGATTTTTCTATGCAGATTATCATTCTGTCAAGTGCCAAAAGGAAACAACCGACATTTTTTTTTTTTTTTTTTTTTTAGTTCTGTCGATTTCACCAACAGACCAACAGTGTTATAGGAATCAGAGCATTTTCTTGATAGGGCACTGTCTGAAATTTCAAAGAAGTATATTTTAAAAATTATTTGTTATGATTTTGAATAGTGGATAATTTTTTTTTTGTCAGTTGTTTTGTTTTATTTTGTCATTTTTTGGGCAGTATTTGTTTAGATAATTAATGACTGATACTGTTTATGTAATGATAGTAGTTTAAGATTATGTGCAAATGATGATTTGAGAAAGTGTGTTTTGTGTTCCTGTGTCGAATAAAATGCTGTAAATGTATGATGTTTATGTTTTTTTAGGTTTTTGGTGTGTGTGTGTGTGTGTTTAGATAAATTAAATGCATATGTGAGATTGAAAATATTTGCAGATGATTGGCTGTAAGGGTTTTGGAATAGGAGGCCTACTAGATAATTGTGTGTGTGTGTGTGTGTGTGTGTGTGTGTGTGTGTGTGTGTAAGTATGTTTGTGTATTTCACTGTGCTAATGAAAGTTATCAGTTTATGGATTGATTTATTTTCTTAACAATTCTATACTTATTTATTGCATAATATACGGTACAATGATAACATAGCTTGAAGTTGTCTATTTTTTTTATATTTGAAATTGGTTACAGAATTTAACTGAATGAGTTTAGAATTTTGTTTATAATGTAAATGTTTAAGAATATCTGGTTATATCTGTTATTGCTGTTTGTTTCCGATTGAATTTATTAACATGGTGTTTAATCCACTTTTTTTTTTTATTCTTACAACTTTCTAAATTTTATAATCAGGAAATTAAATTTTGTGTTTGATGTATAACGGTTACAAAAAGTGAATGGGTAATTGAGATGAGTATATGGTTTTATTTGTAGAAATGTGGGTGTGATGTGCATGTGTGCGTTCATGTACATTGATAACATGATTAAGATTTTAAAGTTATATATTTTGTTTAATTTTTCTTCTATTTAATCTATTATCATTTTTGGGGTTTACAGCCAGGTTCACGGACCTCATTATAAATCAAACTCATCGGCACTGCTGCTTTTTTGACAAGCTTATCTCCATTCCTTCTGGGTAGACATGTCAATCAGGGAGAATGACTATCAATATAAAAGTTGTTTGTCATTGATTTAGTTTGAATATAAATAACCCACTTGAATGCACATACAGACAGAATTTTAAATAGAAGCTTTGTTATGATCTGATTACCTCTTATTCAGGGGTATTTGACTAGCACTACATTTTTGCCAAATCTATATTCTCGTCTTTTGGCCCTAATTAATTTGAATTCAAATCTGACAAAATTGGCCGGAAAGCCCCTATGTTTCATTTATTCTACTTGAGACAAAGGGTATGAAAAAAAATATATGAGATGGAAATAAATGAAAAAAAAAAGATTTCTCTTTTATTTTGCGTAATTAAGAATATTTCACACATTTTGTTTTTTGCTTTTTGATATGTTTGTTCACCATATCATCAATCTGCAAACTCAAGATCAACAGATATGAAATATGATATCTATACATGTAAATCCCCCCCCCCTCAAAAAAGATAAAAATACATCATTAGTCTCATATGTGTCTTTTTATTGCATTGAACAGCGTCCTCTTGTCGTGGTGACCTTGAAAAAGTTTGAATTGATCTTCTTTTCTTTCCAGTGATATAGTGATTGCTCCAGTAGTATATACCAAGGAAACATTTTTTCTTTTCCTATCGTCAATGTATTTCTGTAGAGCCCACAAGGTTGACATGAGTATGTCTCTTTGGTGTCGGTCTCGTGTAACGACCCCGAAATAGTTTGGTTTTATAGAGTTAATTCATTTCCTTTGAGCCGCAACAATTTGCGTTGACTGCATGTCAGTGGGTTCCGTTTTTATCTTTTTGATTTATTTTTTTCGCGGAATATTGACAATTTTTGTAATATTCTTTGTATGCCGTAAACCTTTTTTTTTTTTTTTTTTTTTTTTTTTACAGTTCGCTGGTTTCTCCCTTGCTGTATATCGTCAACGCAATGATGCGTTTACCTATGAAGAGTTTGTTTGCAAAAACCGATAAGTCCCTTTTTCAAGATTTTGAAGCACGGTCTCTGTCATAAAGTACAAAATAATACCTTTTAAATGATATATTGGTCACTACATATAAAGGTACATTTTTGAAGTTATGGTCAAAAGAAGCAAACATTTTCTTATTATTCTCTTTATTTTTCTTGACCTTTAATCGCAAATATCTCCATTTGGCAAATATGGACTTATCAGTTTTTGCGAACAAACTCTTCATATTATGTATTTATTTGATGTTCTCTCAAAATGATGAAGTGACTCTGATACAGAGTTGAGTGAAGTGCTCTATTTTTGTTGAAGTGTTTCCTCTTTAGGAAGAAAGAATTTCAATAATTGTGAAAGCAAAACTTGGAGCGACAACACATGTTAAAGTGAATGAAGGGAATCGCAATCATTCAGTGAAAGGCACACTGCAAAAAGTCCGGTGTTAAATAGTGAACACCAAGCTGGTGTTAAATTTTCGGTGCTCATTTATGGTGTTAAATTAACACCTACGGGTGTCATTTCCAAATTTTAAACTGTTTTTTTGAAGAGTTTCTTAGTAACTGCACTTCTTGTTGATTTTTTATTTAAACAAGATGATCAATAATTTTACATTAAAATACTACATTTTTGAAAAAATGTGAAAATAAATTTACACCAAAGTAACACCAGCTGGTGTGGTCCCTTATTGAAGCTGGACGGGTGTTAAACCATTAATATTAACACCAGCAAATATCAAATCAACACCATGTGGTGTCATTTTTGAATTAACACCAGTACAGTGTCAAAATAACACCAGGTACAGTGTCAAATTAACACCACGAAGTGTCAGGTGAACACTTTTCAACACCATCACAGTGCATTTTTAACACCTGTGGGTGTGGTCCCTTCTTGAAGTTTGATCGGTGTTAGATTTAACACCCGTGGTGTTAAATCTAACACCGATGTTTTTACAGTGCAAAGATAGGCATTATGATGGAAGTACAATTGTATCAAAAGGGTAGGCCTATATGAGAAGCCTGCTTGAATAAAGATGAACTTTTTGAAAAGGAGTCATGGCACCAGAAGAGACGGGAAAAAAATCGAATCTGAAGGGCGAAGAAAGACATTATGTGGTTGACATCATCAAAAAGGGTCTGAGAAGTTGTTACTATACTTGAAGATGGACGTACACAAAACTATCCAGGGAAAGAGAAAGAAAAGAAACATAATAGAAAATTGACTTGATGTGTCTTTGTAATGAATCATGGTTGATTGATACGAAGAAAGTAGGGGATGAAGCAACTTTAAAGGTCCTGTCCACCTTTGGGAGCATGGATTTTAAAAATGTTCAAGATATCACATTTGATGCACATGTGTAGGGCTGTTCTATCACAAGACATCCTACCATATAAAATGTTTGCAATAAAGCCTAAAATAGAAGGAGATATCAGTATTTTTCTCATTAAACCATGACTGTAGATGGTTTAGTATGGAAACATTTTTATTGTAACTATTGTTCATAATTGTACATTTAACAATACTGAAATTCGATCTTTATCGATTGAAATTTTTACATTGGTTATATCTATCCCTAACTCAAATTTTAGAACTATTTTAAAGCACTAATGCTGGGTTTTTGTTTCATCTGCAAATGGTAAATTATACCTTTAATATCTGAAGTAATCTTGTCCTGAATTGCTCTATCAGCTCGCAAAATTTGAAATTAAGTTCACAATGAACTATCGCGATTAAAAACAATGGAGTCGCGTTTTGTCCTATCAGGTCTCAAAACTGGAAGTTCAGTAAACAAGGTAAATGAGGATTAAATATCACGATACAAAACAACAGAGCACGTGCCAAGTGAGCCCTGATTTGCCTTCTGAAGACTCTTTCAGTTATTGATGTAAGAAAATTACCTTTGCATGATATCTAAGGTTGCAATGATTCAAAGTCGTAGCATTGCCGGCAAAAGGAAATTTACGTAGGAAGATTGTTGAGGGTAATATTATTCCCCCTGATTTGTGAAGAGGTAAGTCAGGTGCTCTTTAGATATGCTGGAAATGTGAAAGTATATTGAAATGAATAAGATATTGTAGGCTTCCAACATCGCAATGACGTTACCGAAGCTTTGCAGTACTGGTCCATTCATTCAAGCCACATGTAGATTTAGTGTCATTCCCCTTTAAATCATTGTCTTGATTGCACTCTAGAAGTACATGTATATATCAAACATTATCTATCACTTTTCATTAGTGTTCCGTCTACACATCCCTTTCGAGAAGTTTTCTTCCTAAGTCGTCTATTCTTGCTTGGTCATATCACACGCAGTTCTACTTTATTTCTATCTCTTAAAAAAAAACAGTGCAATTTCTAATGGGTCCATTATCGTGCATATACAGTTGAGAAGTTGCCGAAATGCAATTATAGTTTATCATTCATCAGCTGCATGAATGACGTTTATCATTTTGTTTGAGTCCGTAGACGATGCAAATCAAAATTTTGAAGCTGAACTACAACAGTCGATTTTCAAGCAGTCGATGTGTGAGGACTTTCTTTTATTTTGTTAAAGTCTGTGAGGATGATTTCATGTCGTTGCATGCCCTCCCATAAACCACACACATTAATTTGCACATGCACACACACACACACACACACAAACACACACACACACACAGAGTTTTCTAATGCTATTTTTATGTGAATTTCAGTCTATATCAGGCTCATGAACAAAAATAAGCAGCTGTGTTCTTCTTACTTGTGCTGCTGAGTCACATTTCCTATTTTAAGTAATCCAGTATATAATATATATATATATATATATATATATATATATATATATATATATATATATTATATATATGTATATGAAGAGTTTGTTTGCAAAAACCGATAAGTCCATTTTTGAAGATTTTGAAGTACGGTCTCTGTGAGAAAGTACAAAATAATACCTTTTAAATGATGTATTGGTCACTTCATATAAAGGTACATTTTTGAAGTTGTGGTCAAAAGAAGCAAAAATTTTCTTATTATTTTCTTTATTTTTCTTGACCTTTAATCGCAAATATCTCCATTTGACAAATATGGACTTATCGGTTTTTGCAAACAACCTCTTCATATATATATATATATATATATATATATATACATACATTGTATATATAGATATTTGTGTATATATATATATATATATATAATATAGATATTTGTATATATATATATATATATATATATATATATATATATATATAAATACTAGGTGTTTCAAAAAACATTTCCCACTTTTGATCATTAATAGTTCAAAAACTATTAATTCGATAAAACTGTTCATTGATATGAGTAATAGCTGAATAGTGTGACTTTTGTTGAAGGTAATTTGAATGTGAAAGCATAAATCAGTTTCATTAAATCTAAGATTGATTTTGAAGTAAGGTTTTAACCCTCTGGACAAAAATTGAACTTTGCACAGGAACCAATGATGTGTATGTGAGTGTGCGCTGACAATGGCCCTGAACAATGGACATGCCTGAACCACCTGTTGACTAGGTGTCAGTCTCGCGCTCCCTGGCACATAAATGCTTAATCAATAATTCATGTGGATTGCCCTGGGCACTGCTAGTTTGAATTCACGCACGGTAAAGGGTAAAATGCATGCACATGGAAAAAGTAAGCACATGGAGCAAACGCCACATTTCATTCCAGCTGGCAATCATTTTAAAACTTTGCTTCACATATCACTAAATTTGGGATATAAATAAGCATAAATGATCTAAAGTTCTTCATTTTAATACAACTCTTTACTGATAGTCTGACAAATTTGTCGCTTTTTCGATAAAAAGAGATAATTTTTGGTCAAGAATTCAGCAGCATTTTTCATTGGGGCGATTTGTGTCACAGTAGATTTACTTAAGGCTCCATATACACAAGTGTATACTCTAATTGATTTTCTTTGCTTCCTGTCACCATGTCAACAACAGAACAGAAGGTACTCATTGTAATTTCGTTTTTCAGAAGTAGGGAGAGCACTGTCGCGACTCAACGACAGTATCGGCAGGCGTTTGACTTTACACAGATACTGCCAGAGGCTGATAGACTAGTTGTGATAGTTGGAATTTCTCATGAATAAATAATGAAGCATTCAAACCCCGGCCATTGTTCAGGACCACTGTGAGGATGTTAACCACACACTCCTATACATACCCATTGACCCCTGTGCAAAGTGAAAGTTTTGTAGAGAGGGTTGAAAATAGAGCAAAATCTGGAACCTAACTGTGAAATTAGTCATGGATTTCATGAAACTGGTTTATGCTTTCATATTTAAATCACCTCCAACAAAATTGTACACTATTCAGCTATCACTCATATTAATGACAGTGTTATCTGATATATAGTTTTTGAATTATTAAGAATCAAAAGTGGGAAATTTTTTTTGAAACATCTAGTATATAATATATATATAATATATATATATATATATATATATATATATATATATAATTATATAATTTATATAATTTATATTGCAAATCATGCCATGTGTGCAAAATTGATATAAAATTCTGCATGAATCTCAGAAAGGGCTATCTCAGAAAAAGCCATTACTCGCACACACGCACACTACCCGACTCACACACAAATTATAAATTAATCTTTTTTATCTTTTACGAGTCGAGTCGGTGCCCCCAACAATAACATGCACATCTTACATTGCAAATCCACGTACACACACACACACACACACACACACACATAACACCTCGACATATACATCTATCACAAGTAGGCCGTTATTATTCTTTTTAAATCTTCTAATACGTATAGTAGTTATTTTCTTCCTTGGTTCTGCTGTGGTTATAGGGAATTCTATCATACCACAGCCTGAGTCATCAAACCTCCTCAGACAGAGGAAGGCGTTGTATCATGGTAATGCGATGCTGTTATACGTTTTCGTAGTACATACTTTTAGTCCAGGCTACAAGGCACCCGACCTTGTTTTTTGACATATACAATGTTTTTTGATGGTTTCTTGTCAATTCGAGGGTGCTGATTCCAAATCCGATTGATGCCACTCGCGTAACCTTGAGCATTTTCGGCAAAGTGCAAAAATTCAAAATGGCCGCCAGATATGCTAATTCGGCCGTGATAAACACAATAATGTGCATTATATGACCAATTATTCCACCAAACTTTGTACATTTCTGTTCCTAGAGTTACTCCATCTGCATTTGAAAGAGAATTTTCATTTCATGTAGGTTTATTTAGTATTTAAAGCTCATTTTTTATTCAAAATGGTCGCCATTCCTATGCTTATGTAATATGTGAATGGCAAAACATATGCATGGAAATATAGAACAAATTTACTGTATTTCCAGTCCCGTACCTATACTGTCATAAAGTGTTGCATGTGTAATACAAATATGTTGGGTGTCACTTATAATATAGAGGGCGTACATGTATATTTGAGCATTTAATATTCATAAACCTTACGATGTTTAACACAATTTCTTATATATTTCATTTTGTCTCAACAACGAATATACGTTCACTAAACGTCTCGCAAGAAATCAATATACCATCATATTCTACAATCAGGTTGAATATAAAAATGTAATACTAACACAATATATTAAGAAGCCTAGATGCATGGTATTTATCAAATAATGTTGAAAATGGAGGGGAAGCTAGAAAGGGAAGCTAGAAAGCGAAGCTTCTGATATGCATTCCCCTTGAACCGTACAGAAAAATTCTATACAGTAAGTGCAGAGATACATGGTTGCAGACAAAAACACATCGGACATTGATGACACAACTAAAAAGCCTTTACATTGTAGTTTTTTTTTTTCCACCAAGGAGTTGGGGGGGGGGAGGAGGAGTCCTAAGGCGAGTTTGAAATGGATCATAACCTCCATCACTTTGATATGATATAATTTAGAAGTACCGCCTTGATATTATCGAGCAAACTTGATTTTCTTCTTCAATTAAAACAACAACAAAAACTGGCGAAGGCATAAACGAAACTGTCCAAAGGCAATACCGTACAAAAACTATTCATTAAACATCAACCAAGGAGCAATGTGAGATACGTCTTTCAGTTCTCTCACAGTTCCCAGGCGTTGATAATATCCACTTTGACATCATGATCTCATACAGTCTTGTCTTAAAACTAAAACTTTTATTTCTATTGTCTTTAAAGAACCCTTTAATTGGATGTTTGACAGCAGGCGACATCACCCCCAAATTTGTAGAATTCTCAGGCTAAAGATGCATATTAGTCCTGCAATTGCTTTAATTGCAACCACATCTGGTGATGTTCAGCACTTCCTCGGGGGTCAGAGGGCGATTATTTGCCATATAGTGGAGCGGCATAGCCGAACAATTGTGCATTTTGTGATAAAAGCACCAAATTTCGTACACAGGTTGACAATCACGGTCAGATTAAATTTAGATATTGGGCCATCGTAAATAGCGCCCTCAACGTCCATGGTAACCATTTTGAAAAATGGCTGCCATAAATGCCATGTTTTCGTAAAATTTGCTAATTCTAGGAGAGAAAAGTCAATAAGATTTTGGTTACAAATGGGAAATTACATTCAAAATAAATCTAGATATCGGGCCATCGGAAATAGCGCCCTCAACGGCCATGGCAGCCATTTTTCAAAATGGCCGCCATAAATGCCATTTTTTCATAATTTTTGCTAACTTCAGAAGGACAAGCCAGTAAGATATTGCAAACAAGTGGGAAATTACATTCAAAATGAATTTAGATATTTGGCCATTCTTAATTGCGCCCTCAACGTCCATGACAGCCATTTTCCAAAATGGCTATCTAATGTGCCACTTCTTCGATGATTTTGCAAATTTCAGAAGGGAAAAGTTGATACGATTTTGCCCATAAATTGTAATTCATTCAAAATATATCTAGATATTGGGCCATTGAAAATTGCGCCCTCAACGGCCATGGTAGCCATTTTTTCAAATTGACCGCCATAAATGCCATATTTTTTTGTTAAGAAATGCAAATTTCAGAAGGGAAAGCCAATTATTTTTTTCCTATTTTGCAGACAAGCGGGATATTACATCCAAAATAAATCCAGATATTGGGCAATTGAAAATTGCGCTCTCAATGGCTATGGCAGACATTTCTTTTTTAAATGGGCACCGTAGGTGCCACTTTTTCATTAAGAAGAATGCTAATTCCAAAAGAAAAATGTCAATGAAATTTTGGTAGTAGGCCTAAATGGGAAATGACATTTAAAATAAATCTCGATATTGGGCCATCTGAAATTGCGCCCTCAACGGTCATGACAGCCATTTTTCAAAATGGCCGCCATAAATGCTATATTTTCGAAAAGATTTACTAAAATCAGAAGAGAAAGCCAATGAGATTTTGCAAACAGGTGGCAAATTACATTCAAAAGTAAACTTTTTGGGCCATTGCAAATTGCCCCCTCAATAGCCATTCAAGCCATTTTTCAAAATGTCCACCATGAATGTCTTTTTTTTCGTAAAGTGTTGCAGACGTCAATCAGAATTTGCGCAATGGTGGAAAATTACATTCAAACTGAATTTGATAATAGGCCATCCTAAAGTACACCCTCAACAGCCATAGCAGCCAAGTTTCAAAACAGCTGCCATGAATGCCCCCTTTTTTGGCTTAAATTTGCTGATGTCAGAAGGAAAAGTCAATAAGACGTTGCAAACAAGTTGAAAATTATGCTAAAAAATAAATGTAAGTATAAGGTCTTCTTAGAAGGCGCCCTTAAGGGCCATGCTGATCAACATGGATGTCTGCTTCTTTTTTCTTTTGTTTTTTTGAAAGATTTGCTAATTTCAGAGAGAAAATCAATGAAATTTGTACATATGTTGAAAATCATATTCAAAAGAAAATAATATATGAGGTCATTACAAATGGCACCGTCAACGACCATGGCAGCCATTTTCCAAATGGCCACTATAGATGCTATTTGTTTCTTGAAAATATAATAATGCCAGATGAAGACAATACAATTTCTTGTGCATATTGACAAAAGACATTCAAATAAATTCAAGTTTGAATATGAATTTGAATTTGAAATGAAGATATTGAGCCACCATTTAAACATCGTCCCCAACGGCTACGGCAGCTCTTTGTCAAAATTGCTTCCACACACTCTTTTTTTTTATTTGCTTATTCCAGAAGGAGAAAGCAATAGAATACTGCTAAACAGCCATTATATCTAAACAAATGCAATCTGGTGTTCAAAGAAATTTAGATTTTAAAATTTCATTGATGGGCTAGTTCTAAATTCATGTTTTCATTCTAGTTCTAATTGCAGTATTTCGCGTGTGACGGCTAACAGTATGGATATCAAAAGTATATGTTTTTATGGAAGCAAAGCAAGTAAATTAACTTTTTTTCGTAAAATGAATGCCCATTTTTTCGTATCTGTCTTAAAGGGATCGTACTGTTTTGGTTGAGACCTAATTTCAGGTTTCTAACATGGTGAGATATGAGAAACATCTTATGAAATATGAAAGAGCATGTAATTCTTTGAGGAATTGAACGTTTATTTCATGAAAGTTGGTTTTGAAATGGCTGAGATATCCAAAAAAAAGAGCGATTCTGAAAAGTGTGGGATCCACACTTTATGACGAT
This sequence comes from Diadema setosum, assembly GCF_964275005.1. Lineage (NCBI taxonomy): Eukaryota > Metazoa > Echinodermata > Echinoidea > Diadematoida > Diadematidae > Diadema > Diadema setosum. The sequence continues at coordinate 13,641,427 of NC_092694.1, forward strand.
CGCTTTGTTTTACTTTGTTTTTGGATGTTTCTGTCATTCCAAACCAAATTTTCATCAAATAAACTTTGAATTCCTCTTAAAATGGTATGCTCTGTACTATATCATATGTGTTTTCTTTGTATCTCGCAAAAAAAATTAAAAGCCCAATTCTCATCTTCACCAATACTGTACCATCCCTTTAAGAATATTTAGGAAGTTACATTTTAGAATAGATACACACCATATAGTCCCATATATTCAATGATATGGTGTTACTCTCAAAATTAATACATGGCGCCATTATTCCTGGATATTCATATTATTCTTTTTCAGAAATTTTTCATGTTTGCCACATAAAATATGCATTCATCATTGGTGAGATATAATCGCTAAGCATTTGCCTTGTTTATCTTAGGTGTTCCTCAAATGATTTCTTTAACACCATATTTCACATTATATAATGTCTCTGTGGATATTCTACTGTCTTCTCCTTCTGAAGTTAAGCAAATTTTCAAGACAAAAAAGAAGTGTATTGTAGCCATTTTGACAAATAGCTAAAAGAGCAATTGAGAACACAGCTTATGATGGCTCAATGTCTAAACTTCTTTGTATGTAATTGTGAACTTGCGCAAAAAAAAAAAAAAATGTTTATTGTCTTCTTCCGGCATTAGGACATCTTCATAAAAGAAAAATGGCACCTATGACAGCCATTTTGGAAAATGGCTGCAATTACCGTTATTAGCAATTTTGTTTTCTTCTTGAAAATTTGCGAAGAAACAATTTCTAGAGTTAATGCAATCTAGATATATTGTTTGATTTTAAACATGACTTTCAATTTATATAGACATTTGTTGATTTTTCTTTCTGAAATTACCATTTTTTAAAACAAAATGATTATGACAATGACAGCCACTTTGGAGTATGGCGGCCATGGCCGTTGAGGGCAGTATTATAATAATCTAATACAAATATTTATTTCAAACATAATTTTCAAATTGTGTGCAAAATCTTATTGACTTTTTATGAAATCAGGAAATAAAAAATAATGGAATCCATGGTGGCCATTTCAAAAAATGGCTCCAATGGCCATTGAGGGCGCTATTTACAATAATGTAATACATAAGCGCAAGATATATTTCAAACGAAATTTTTAAATTGAGTGCAAGAGTTTATTGACTTTTCCTTCTGGAATAAGTAAATTCAGAGAAAAAGGTGGTATTTATGGCAGTCAATTTTAAACATGGCCGCCCTTGGCGTTGAGGGCGCAATTTGCGATGGCCCAACATCTACATTAATTTTGAATTTTATTTCCCACTCGTTTGCAAAATCTTGTTGATTTTCCCTTCTGAAATTTTAATTTTTTGCAAAATATTGCATTTATGGCGACCATTAAAAAAAAGAAAATGGCTGCCATGGCCGTTGAGGGCGCAATTTGCGATGGCCCGATATCTAAATTTATTTTGAATGTTATTTCCCACTAGTTTGCAAAATCTAATTGATTTTCCCTTCTGAAATTTGTAAAATTTTACGAAAACTGGCATTTATGGTGGCCATTTTGAAAAATCCCTGCCATGGCCGTTGAGGGCGCAATTTGCGATGGCCCAATATCTGAATTTATTTTGAATGCTATTTCCGACACGTTTGCAAAATCTTATTGATTTTCCCTTCTGATATTTGAATTTTTTTTAGAAAAATGGCATTTATGGTGGCCATTTTGAAAAATGGCTGCTATGGCCGTTGAGGGCGCTATTTACGATGGGTCAATGTCTGTATTTATTTTGAATGTTATTTACCACTCGCTTGCAAAATCTTACTGATTTTCCGTTCTGAAATTTTTATTTTTTGGTGAAAAATGGCATTTATGGCGGCCATTTTGAAAAATGGCTGCCAAGGCCGTTGAGGGCGTAATTTGCGGTGGCCCAATATACAAATTTATTTTGAATGTTATTTCCCACTCGTTTGCAAAATCTCATTGATTTTCCCTTCTGAAATTTGTAAATTTATACGAAAACTGGCATTTGTGGCGGCCATTTTGAAAAATGGCTGCCATGGCCGTTGAGGGCGCTATTTACGATGGCCCAATATCTGAATTTATTTCAAATGTAATTGACAACATGTGTGCGAAATTTGGTGCTTTTATCATAAAATGCACAATTCCTCTAATTGTTCAAGCTATGCCGCTCTACTAATAGAAACGGAATGAAGACATGAAGACTTGCTTGATCACCACCCGTTGAAGCCCTATGGCTTTGTTGCCAGGCCAGAGACACGTGTTGTAGGTAATTTGGAAGGTATCAGAGATGACATCAGACCAGCATCTGCACCAACCTGTTTTGGGGGTCAAAGCTTTCAAGTTACGGGAGGGAAATCTAGACAAAACGCTTCATGAAATGCCCCCATGCTATCGTGTTTGGAAGGTCAGGGTATGCGTTGACGGCACTGGTGACACTTGCCATCCTTTCCTTCCAGCGTGAGGGAGAGTGATCGAGTGCCAGTGAAGGAGGGTAGAGTTCCTTAGCCTATGCTTGGAAGGCTTGAAACAGAGGGCTACCTTGAACATAGCGTTGGCAAGATGGTTACTATCATGGAAGGCATGGGTCTGATGATAATCTTATAAAGGTTGGGGCAAAGTCTCCAGAAGGTGAATTACTCCTCTGTTGTCTTGAGATGGGTCAATACTCGGCTCATGTCATCCAAGGACTTTCTATGAGACGTAAAGGCAAGATCGTCTGCAAACTTCCTACTTGAAGTGTATTTTATGTCACCATGTATATGTTAAAAAGAGCTCTAGTGGAGTTAGTTTACAGCCACCATTAAGGAGGCCATCATTCAGAGTCCTAACACAGCTGGTCAGGTTACCTAAAGCAATCCTGAATCTGCAAGTGCTGAAGATTAAAGACAAGCAGTGTGAAGTCGTTATAACACTGCTTTCAGAATGAGGCAGCACTGTACTGATCTCAGAATGTCCCTTGACATCATATACGCAAACACATTCACTCGGAAAAAAAAAAAAAAAAAACTGGTGGTAAAATAATCATCTACCATATATAATATAGTTTTATTCATCTGGGTTGATATGAAAAACTTTTAGGCATTGTTTTCCTTTCAGAGATTTGACGGCAGGAAGTGAGGTGGTCCCTGTTTTCCACTTTCCCCTGCCTCATGTTCTTTCTCGGATGAGGGGACTGAAAAGTTTGTATACTATAGCTTTAAGATAATGTAGAACAGGACATGTAATTGGAAATTTCATTTGTGTCATCTAGAATTCAGCCTTTTAATTTGGTAAATCAGAGTGAATATTATGATGTTGAACATCTCAAGGCAAGTAAGTATCAAATGTCCATATAAACGATCTTGATGTTGGCGTCAATTCAAGCTTTGGTGGATTTTTCCAAATTCCTGGGGAAAAATTCAGATTGACCTAGCAAATTTGGATGTTTGCATCAAAAAATAAAACAGCTCTTGTTACTAACTACCTTCTGATTTATAATCAGCACACAAATTGATAAACAGTGTACCTGAGTGACAGAAAAAAAAATAGAAATTTTGTTTATTTCCATGTACACTTTGCCGTTCGTATTGAGCAGGGGTATATGAGTGGCATCCTTTTTGAAGTTTTGTATTAAGAAGAATTATAACAAGGAAAAGTAGAAATTACGCGGTGCGTAATATATGTCCCCGCCGGAAGGTCAAAGGTCAAAGAAGTCAAAGGTCAAAATTCTATGTAGAAGTTTTGAAGCCCTCACCTAGTGCCATCACATAAAGCAAACGGAATCGAAATCGGGTTAGAAATGGTGAAGGAGTAGCATTTTGTAGCCAATGTACAATATAGGTCAAAAATCAAGGTCAAAGGTCAAAGAAGTCAAAGGTCAAAATTCTGTGTAGAAGTTTTGAAGCCCTCACCTAGCGCCATCACATAAAGCAAACGGAATCGAAATCGGGTTAGAAATGGCGAAGGAGTAGCATTTGGTAGCAAAATGTACAATACAGGTCAAAAATCAAGGTCAGAGGTCAAAAAAGTCCAAGGTCAAAATTCTGTGTAGAAGTTTTGAAGCCCTCACCTAGTGCCATCACTTAAAGCAAACGGAATTGAAATCGGGTTACAAATGGCGAAGGAGTAGCATTTTGTAGCAAAATGTACAATATAGGTCAAAAATCAAGGTCAAAGGTCAAAGAAGTCAACGGTCAAAATTCTGTGTAGAAGTTTTGAAGCCCTGACCTAGTGCCATCACATAAAGCAAACGGAATCAAAATCGGGTTAGAAATGGCGAAGGAGTAGCATTTTGTAGGCAATGTACAATATAGGTCAAAAATCAAGGTCAAAGGTCAAAGAAGTTAAAGGTCAAAATTCTGTGTAGAAGTTTTGAAGCCCTCACCTAGTGCCATCATATAAAGCAAACGGAATCAAAATCGGGTTAGAAATGGCGAAGGAGTAGCATTTTGAAGCAAAATGTACAATATAGGTCAAAGGTCAAGGTCAAAGGTCACAACTGAAATTCTGTATAAAAGTTTCGAAGCTCCCATGTAGTGCTATCATATAAAGCAAACAGAATCAAAATCGGGTTAGAAATGGCGAAGGAGTAGCATTTTGAACATTTTGATCACACACGGACGCACAGACGGACGGACAGACGGAGAGACGGACAGACGGACACACGGACACACACACGTACGCAGCCCGTTTCATAGTCCCCTGCTCGAACTCGTTCGGCGGGGACAATAAGCCGAAAAACAATAAATTTTCTGTTTGTTTGCTTGTTTGTTTACTTGTTTTGCTAGTGGCACTCATCAGATTTGCATTGCACATGCAAAACTTGATAAAAGCGTAGGGATGTGACTGAAAATTCGTCTTCTATTTCTATGCATATTTTTTGCTATTTATATAGTACATGAGTATAGGAGTGGCGGCCATTTTGAATTGAAAATAAGCTTAAAATACTAAATGTACCTCTTCAAATGAAAAATTTCTTGCATGTGCAAGTAGAATCACTCAAGGAACAAAAATCTTTAAAAATTTGATGGAATAATTGGTCACAAAATTGACGTAACTGGGATTATCATGGCCAAATTAGCATATCTGGCGGCCATTTTGGATTTTTGCATTTTGCCGAAAATGCTCAAGGTTACGCGAGTGGCATCAATCGGATTTGGAATCAGCACCCTTGAATTGACAAGAAACCATCAAAAAACATTGTATATATAAAAAAAAACAAGGTTAGGTGCACTTTCTATGGAGCCTAGCCTGGACTATTTGCTCTCTTCGGCATGAGCCTGCAGAATAGGATTTTCTAGCGTTAGTAGATGACGCAATACATAACGGTGTGATTAGAAAAAAAATAACCGTTTCTACGCACTTCGGGCAATTTCGCAGAAAGAACCTATTTGTGTTCATCCTATTCTGATGTTGTAGTGCGGTTTTACTTCACCAAGAAGGAAGTTAAGCGCTAAAAACATTCAGATTTCCTGGTTCAAGATTTTGCCCACTCAACATGTAATAAAAGTACGTTACAGCTGGAATCATAATTGCTAATGCCGTCATCGGCGTAAAAGATTACAATCTCTCTTTCTCCAGAAAAGAGAGACAGACAGACAGTCAGAGACTGTGACAGACAGACAGACCAGACAGGACTGACTCTTCAGCACTTTGATAACTTTCTTGTCCAGCTAGGCTATTCCCTTCCATAGTTACCCTTTCCTCAACTTTCCAATTTAATCTTGATACCATTTACAATTTATTTCTTTTTCGATTTTCAAAGCCCATGTCTAACCCATGTCTAGTGAAAATGATGTGCTTCCACTGTCATATTGTCGGGCGTAACGTAGTTTACTGTACAATACTGATTGAGGTGGGATTCAGGTTAATAACATTAATAAGTGAGATAAGGAGAAACCTCTTATGAAATATGAAAGAGCATGTAAATTTAAGAAGGATTCAACGTTTATTTGATGAATATTGGTTTTCAAATGGCTGAGATATCAAAAAAGTGATGATAATAAAAGGCGACAGGCCACGCCTTTTATTAGGTTCTCTTTGTTTCACCTTGTTTTGGATATCTCAGCCATTTCAAATCGATTTTCATCAAATAAACTTTTGACACCCCTTAGAATTGCATGCTCGTTGACATCTCATAGAGTGGTTTCTGAATATCTCGCAAAAGATTCAGAGCTACATCCTCACTTCAACCTGAACTGTACACACCCTTAGTGAAATTTGAAAAACGTTTCAAAGATCAAGAGTATATCAGAACGATATTATGTCTTGTTCCGGCTTTATATTGAGTAAGAATATTCACTGTAATCATGATAATCTTCAATACATTAAATTCCTTTCGGTCGCTTTTCTTTCTTCTTTCTTTTTGCAAGAGGTTTGCTACTCTTCTTCATCGCCGTTTCTCATTGACTTTGCTACAACTCACAACAAGTACGGCGATACACAATCCCATAATCAAGGGTGAGTCAAGTTAAAAATAACAAATCGGTATATCATATTTCCTTCTATGGGGGAAATTAGGTAAAGTGATCAGACAGTTCGACGTAACTTTCACTTTCGTATGCCCCAGTCACACAGTGCCTTACGATGGGTTACGTCCGCCGCGGATAGATACGGGTGAGTGGACGCAGGGGGACGGAGCGTGGACGCAGGCATCCGCAGGGTCGTATGTAGACGTAACTGTCCGTAACTAAGCCGTAAAGAAACGCAAAATCACGGTGCCAAGCCAGTGAAATTTCGCAGAGGGACTCCACGGATGCAGACTTACGCAAGTAACCGTAACTAAACGTAACTTTCCGTAATTGAACGTAACGATCTGCTTAGACGCAGACCATCCGCAAATAAGTTTACCTCCCGTCCATTTGGGTTTATTCCCATCCACCGAAAGCATCCGAAATTAACCGCAAGTTAACGTATCACGACAGTTACGACCGCTTACGGACATTTACGGACAGTTACGGATGCTGCGGACAATTGCGTCCTTTGGCGTTTTCCATTTTCCTCTCCCATGGGAACAGAGACTCATGGTAAACTACTAGTACACCACCCGCGTCAGCCTCGGAACCGGGGGTGCTGGGGGTGCTGCAGCACCCCTGACTTTTTGGAGCAGGGGGGCATAGCTCCCCTGTGAAAAATAAAAGTTGGGGGTGCTTCTGCCCCCCCCCCCAACTTTTATCTTTTTACAGGAAAAATTGCTTGTTTTTTGATAGAAAATTGTCCAAATATCCCACCCAAAGTGTGCATCAGATCGCTGAATTTCACTCCCACACAGAACAAGCTTATAAGTGCAGACAACACTATTAAATCATTCTCATTGTCCCTGGATATTTTACTTTCCCGACTTTTCTATTGATTTTTTTTTTTTTTTTGGAATAAGGTTCCTGAAGGGCTCACTAGATTGCTGAATTTCAATTCTAAAAATGCAGAAGTTCCCTCAATGAGGGGGAGGGTACCCCCTCCAGGGGAGCGTCGATGGAGGGGGGGGGGGGGGGGGCAGCATATCATTCCCCCCCCCCCAGTAATTTCCAAGATGTTGATTTTTTTTTTTATTCGAAACTGTCCCAATCTTTCACCCAAAGTGTGCACCAGTCAATTCTGAAATGCGAAATCTCCCTTATATTGGAGGGAAATACCCCCTTCCACAATATTTCCTTTCTATTCTAGAGTAATGCAAAAGCTCCCTCGTATGCAGGGGTGCGGGGCAGTTCTCATCTAGTGCCATCACATAAAGCAAACGGAAGTGAAATTGGGTTAGAAATGGCAAAGAAGTAGCAATTTGTAGCACAATGTACAATGCAGGTCAAAAATCAAGGTCAAAGGTCAAAGAAGTCAAAGGTCAAAATTCTGTGTAGAAATTTTGAAGCCCTCACCTAGTGCCATCACATAAAGCAAACGGAATCGAAATTGGGTTAGAAATGGCGAAGGAGTAGCATTTTGCAGCAAGCTGTACAATATAGGTCAAAAATCAAGGTCAAAGGTCAAAGAAGTCAAAGGTCAAAATTATATGTAGAAGTTTTGAAGCCCTCACCTAGTGCCATCACATAAAGCAAACGGAATCGAAATCGGGTTAGAAATGGCGAAGGAGTAGCATTTTGTAGCCAATGTACAATATAGGTCAAAAATCAAGGTCAAAGGTCAAAGAAGTCAAAGGTCAAAATTCTGTGTAGAAGTTTTGAAGCCCTCACCTAGCGCCATCACATAAAGCAAACGGAATCGAAATTGGGTTAGAAATGGCGAAGGAGTAGCATTTTTAAGCAAAATGTACAATATAGGTCAAAGGTCAAGGTCAAAGGTCACAACTGAAATTATGTGTAGAAGTTTCAAAGCTCCCATGTAGTGCTATCATATAATATGACAGAGAAGTAGCAAATTGTACATTTTGATCACACACGGACGCACAGACGGACGGACGGACACACGGACGGACACACGGACACACACACACGTACGGAGCCCGTTTCATAGTCCCCAAAATGCAAAAGTTCCCTCGTGTGGGAATGTTATATCCTACTTTCATTTAGGCCCTAACAATTTCCCCGCTTAGTTCCGCTCCATAGACGTAGTAGTAGTACACTTCGTGGATTAATAATTTCCCCAATTCCACCAAAATGTGTTTGCGAGATAATGCCAATTGGATTCTAAAAATGCCACAGTTTCCTAGTGTAAACCTTGTCTGATACAAATTCCAGGATATTCTACCTATTTTGCATGAGATCGTTGTACATTGTATTTAAATTCTAAAAATGCAAAAACTCCATCATGTGGGAGGGGGCTTCCCCTCCCATCCCCGCCTCCTCAACTTTAATACATTTATTACACAGTGATGATGCACACGCAGAACAAGAGTTGATTATAGCCCGATTTAATGGTCATTCACATTTCTGTGAATATTATTGTTCATACTTTATAAAAAAAAAAGAAATCACCAAAAGTGTGCACCAGATCGCTGAATTTCAGGTCTGAAAATTCAAAATCTCTCTAGTGTGGGAGGGGGATACCCCCTCCCACACCCTCCCCCTGTAGGTCCCCTTCCATGGACTTATATACAAAGTGAAGACCCACACACAGATCAAGAGATACTGTGTTCAACAACATTTCATCCATGAACATAGTCCACGAGTATTCACTTTTCTTTCTGTTTTGATTGAAGAATTTCAAAATTTACCACATAAAGTGTGTTGAATTTCACTAAAAATGCAAAAGTTTACTTGTGTGGTACAGGGCTTTCTCACCCTCGTTTCGATGTCCCCATCCCCTCCCTTCACCTCCCCCTGTTCCCCCCCCCCCCCCGAAATTGTCGACAGTGCTTGAATGGCTTATGCATCCCCTCCCTCCCCCCCCCCCCATCAACCGAACGGGTGGGTCAGGGGTTCAGCACCCCTGTGAAAGAAAAGTTGCTCCCAGGGGGCCAACGTTGCTAAGCTGCAGCGCATTGTATCTGAAGGAATACTGCAACTCAGTCGGAGCGGTGGAGTGGCAGAACGGCTGCATGGTCAAGTTATGAAATTTCTCAAAATGTGGTTATTTTAGGTGACGCCCATATACAGATGACATTGTTGACCCTTGGTGCTGAACTTAATTTTCTTGCACTCTCTGAATGTATGTTTATTCGAAAAAGGTCAATATTTTGGGTAGGGAATGGGTTTACCGTGTTTACAGCATATTATTTACTTTTCTGGCTGGGGAGGATGTGGGCAGCGATAAACTATATAAAATGAGAACGACTGTATTTCTAAAAAGTCTTAAAGGGAATTGGCTAGTAACTGATCAGAAGGGAGTCAGTGGGAATGCTGGGGATGATTGTTTCAATCCTTGTGGGATTAATTTAAGAGTACATTATATATCTATTGTTGTGTGAAAATTATTTGCTTCAGAATGGTCTCATATTCAACTGATGTGCATGCCTGTACAGTGTCGGGGCGATAGTTAACGGGCCTTTAACGATCGCCCCGTCACTGTAGAGGCATGCTAACCTGGAAACATTGAACTGCACATTACTTGAATATCAGGCCATTCTCAAGCAAATAATTTTCACACAACCAGAGATATATAATGTACTCTTAAATGAATCCCACAAGGATTGGAACAATCACCCCCCAGCATTCCCACTGATTCCCACTGATCAGGTACTAGCCATCCCCTTTTAACCCCTTTGCACTCCATGGAATGTGTATTACATTTCTTATTTCATATTTTGGAAATTGAGGGGTGTTCTAAAGTCCAGATGTTTATTTTTTATATCTCGAAACTTATCAAGCATTACGGTAACTTTATCATATTAGTCTCGTTAACATAACGCAGTAGGTCATGACTATCGATGCACAATTACAGCCATGACAGCTAAAGTAAAGCTTGTCTATTCCATGACTGTAATTTATTTGTTCCTACTCTATTGTTTAACTTATCGATCTATATTACATTTTATTTATGGTATAATACTATGTATACTGGACATCGATGATGTATATATTCATATTTGAGTTGCACAAAATCAATTCAAACTTAAAGTTCAAAATTTCATTTTTCCTCTATTGCTGTAAAACAAATTAAAGGAATGCGAATAAAAAAGTCTTCACAAGTTGTACGCGACATAACTTCAGCTTTTCCCTAATGTACAATATAAGACAGTCCGATGTGATAAGCTTGTTGTCATAATATACTAACTGAGCAGGGATCGTCAGAGAAAACCACATTTTCCATAATCATTTATAACGATCTGTAACTATGCGTAACACTCCGCAAGTATTCAGAAGTATTTGGAAGTTTACGCAAGTCGAAAAAACAAATAAGGTGTCAATTCGGAAGATTATCCGCAAGTGGACGCAGGTGTCCGCATCTGATCGCATCTGTCCGTATCGCCTGCATTTTTCCGTATTTTTTTTTTTGTAAAAAATTCTGGTGACGGCAAGGGATCCGCGAGAGTCCGCAGGAAAAATGACTTTTTTGGACGTAACTCCGGACGCAGAGCATTATGTGACTGGGGCCTAATGCAACTTTCGTTTCAGTCTCTGCATTGGTAAAATCGTATGTCATTCTCTCAACTGGAAACCAATGCAGAGGATCATCCGGTCGTGTCGCGCCTGATGTGTGTTTATTATTTCCTCTCGTGTCTTCGCATGACTGCAATGCCCTCATATGGTCATGTACTCCAGCAGTCGCAGTTCATTCACTGCACGAAGAACGATGATGTCAAGAAAATTATACTGAATTAGAACACCCGAGAGTTTCCCCGTGAGTCAATGAATTCATCGTTCAACCAAACTTTGAAGTCTTAAGAGCATTAAATCAGTCAATCGTCATTACAGTGTTTGACGATTCGGCACGCAGATCTAACTGCCCGACTGTTTGCACTAAACGCAATCTGTAGCACCAACCACATCGGAGGTCATTGCACAGGAGACGTCAAGACAGGCCTACGTACATAACAATCAGGGAAGTGAGTCTGTAATGTCTTCTCTCTGATGTCATCAATTTGCTACAATGAATAACAGCAGGAGTGGACACCCCATTTCTACACTGACTGGACAATTCATCGTATTGGCTATTTTCGTCACTCTTCTTTCTCTTGTAAGAAATGTGCGAGCAGACGTTTACAGTAAGTAACGAGAGTTTTCAGTGAATTTTGTAGGTAACCTTTAGTTCATGTGAGGAGAGAGGCACATCAGCCCCAGCTTAAACAATTCAATTCAATTCAGTTCAATTCAATTCAATTTATTTTCATATTTCTCAATGAAGGAATGTACATCAAATATAATAAAACGAAGTGAATCATAACTTATCCGGCTTGGATGCACAGTGAATTAATGTAAACATAATTATAAAACATAGCGATCAGTCTTCGTACGTTTGGCTCTATGTATATAACGCTATAAAAGAAATATGATTGAGCCTACTTAAAAGGGAGCTTGTGAAGCATAGGTCCCAAATTCTGAACAGAGTGTAAGATACAGATGAGGAGCACGGATGCAACTTAGGACCAAAATAAAGAAAAACAAAAATGAAAGGCAAAAATCCCCGGGGCAATAACAGAATCTTCTCAGTACAAATGGTGATAAATAGACAACCACATTCTGCCGTCGTAAGAACAGTTGATTTAGCAATGTTGACAATATGTTGTAATAATATGTTTTCAACGAGACATGAAAACTCGTCACATTGAGGACGAGTTAGGTGATACGCTTGTGGTCATCAGATGACAGTCATCTGTGATCGACAAAGAAAAGAATGTGATATAGGCACCTTGAAGTTATATTGAGCGTGCATGCGAAACCGTTTCGTAACCACTCGGCCACGGGTCATCCACGGAAATGGTAAGACAAAAAAAAAAAAACAACAACAATGTATAGATATAACAGGGGGAAAGTCAATGCCCACTCAACTAACGTGGCCGTGTGAACATCTATTGCATTGCTAGACGGAAAAGCGGCCTTGTAACGACTGAGGTCGCTATGCCATTTCTGGCAACTTGGGAAAAATACGTCCCGCAGACATAAAACCTATAATCGGCTGGTTTTGATACCTTGCCTTTAATCACAATTTTCAGTGTAATGACGTCATCAAATTACAAAACAGTGACATGGTCTTGAAAGACAATTGTTCAAAGTACAACACCTCAGTCGTCGTCATTACATACTATGATCGGTTTGACAAAGTCAACCTGCAAAATTTGCTGCAGTCGAAGCAATGTGGTCTCCAACACACAAAAAAGAGGGATATGGCGTGTGTGTGTGTCTCTGTGTGTGTATAGGTGCGTTTATATACGAACGTGATTTCTACATGAACGAATATGTAATACAAAACTGAAGAAAAAAAACAGTAAAGTAGCTAAGTATTTTGTTTCGTGATCTTGTGGGATTCGAACCCGCAACCTCACGTCTCTGAGACGTCGCCTTTAACCACTCGGCCACACGGTCGTCTCGACGGGAAAATATGGGGAACGTTATGGACTTGAAAGACATTTGTTCAATGTATAACACATTCATCGTACGTTGTCAGTTTGCTATTGACATGACGATCTATTATACGAGTATGAGGCAGGCACTAGTACCTGTATGAAATTATTATAGGCATGGTTATCAAATTGCCTTAAAATTTCCTTATAATTGCCTTATTTTTACACACAGTTATGCTATCCCTTTAAACTCGTCACAGTTTAATTAGAATCATTAACATCATACATTAGTACCATATTCAGTTCCATAGCTGATTACGTTTGCTAATCAATTAAGATTAATTGTCTAGAATGTGTCATATGGCCAACCTGTATACACACGTATATACACACACACAATGTTAAATGTATGTATCAAACATCTGTAACACAACTTTGAACTAACTGTAGGAATTATCGCTGCACTTGTCATCCATACTTTTTATCACTATCTGAAACTCCACAAAAAACACTAATTGACAAATAATCATCAATACAGAAGACTGAATACCTTTTTTACAATGTATAGCTTGTTACATGTATAAATCAGCACAAAGTAACCACGACTACATTGTGTTACTAAATTGATATGAACAAATTTCATTTTGTTACAATATACTATATCAGTTTGAAAAGCCCAGCCTCCAAAACTATGATTTTGCAGCAATCGAAGTAGTGCAGTCTCCAACGCAAAACAAAGGTATACTGTGTGAGTGTGTGCGTACAGGTGTGTTTACATGGAAACGTGATTTCTACATGGACGAAGGTGTAGTACTCCATTGAAGAAAAAAAAAAAAAATTATTTTCTTTCGTGCTCTTGTGAGGATCGAACCCGTACGTGTGCAACCTCACGTTTCTAAGACGACGCCTCTACCCACTCGGCCATACGTCTCGACGAGAAAATTAGAGGAACGTAAACTTATGTACGTTAAAGATGAATCAGGAATCGTTTGGTCCGCATTCCATTCTCATTTTCAGTTTTAAATTGCAAAATTGTCAACCTCATGAGGAGATTTCAAAGAATAAAATGCATGATTACTGCAGCTTATTGTCACAGCTACAACATACTAAAGTTTCAGAGGAAATGAAGCAAAATCAGCTGAGATAAAGGTGCTTAAACGTTGTCAAGTCAATGCATGGTTTCTAAAAAAATCACCTCCCATAGACATAACACGTAAACTTGTCCGATTTTGCGTCTTTACCTTTAAACACAATTTAAAGCATGATGACGTCATCAAATTTCAAAACTATGACATGGACATGAAAGGCAAATGTTCAAAGTACAACATATCTGAATTTGGGATAATATTGAGCTTAAACAAAAGAGATACGAGCAAATGAATGTCAGAAACAGTACCTTAAAAAAATTAATTCCACTTTTTTGATTTCAGATAATGATATGATGACGTCATAATGTATTCATGGAGATATTGATACTTGAAACGTTATTTCCAATTCATATGTTTTTGTAATATGCAATAAAAACATAGGGTAACCAGACGTTTTAAAGAGCTATGGCGAAATAAACAAAGACATGTTTTTCGCTATATTTGCACATAGACGCGCACACGAAATTTCAACTTTGACGCCAACGCATTCCTTTGTTATAGGTCAAAATTGATCGGAAATCAAGGGATATTGTTGCTTAATGTATCAGGAATCCAAATCTGTCAAAAAATGTGCATTTTGATTTTGCTTACGCGCACTACGCGCGAAAATGTGCGGACGGACGCGAACGCGCGAAACGCTTAAAATTGTCTGAAACTTCGAGATTTCCCATTGGTAAGTTGTTTTGAGCTTTTTAAAAGTTTGACGCGCGCGTACGCGCGCGTAATAATGTCCTAGGTAATTAGCATTAAAATGTAAGATAGAGCGTGACCTGAACTTAATGTCCACCGAAAATGATACAGAAATGACCTTTAGTTATGAAGTTATGATCGATCATGTAACATGGTCCGAAAATCACAAAATGGCGCCTAGATGACGTCATAGATATGTTACTGTCATGAAAACCTTATTGTGGCTAGATTTTGTCATGAGACATGTTCCCTGAAAATGTCATGTTATTTCGTAATGTCATTCTTGAGATATTGATGACACAAAATTGTCCAGAAAGAAAGAAGAACGAGATATGAAACTCGTCAGACTGACGAGTTAGGTGATACGCTTGGGGTTATCAGATGTCGGTCATCTGTGATCGACAAAGAAAAGAATGTGATATAGGCACCTTGAAGTTATAATTGAGTTTGCATGCAAAACCGTTTCCCTAACCTCTCGGCCGCGGGACATCCACGGAAATGGTAAGGCAAAAAAGAAATGTATAGATATTACAGGGAGAAAAGTCAATGCCCACTCAACCAACGTGGCCGCGTGAACATGTATTGCATTGCTAGACGGAAATGCGGCCTTGTAACTACTGATGTCGCTATGCCATTTCTGGCAACTTGGGAAAAATACGTGCCGTAAACATAAAACCTATAATCGGCTGGTTTTGATGCCTTGCCTTTAATCACAATTTTCAGTGTGATGACGTCATCAAAGTACAAAACAATGATGTGGTCTTGAAAGACAATTGTTCAAAGTACAACACCTTCGTCGTCGTCATTACATATTATGATCAGTTTGACAAAGTCAGCCTGCAAAATTTTGCAGCAGTCGAAGCAATATGGTCTCCAACACAAAAAAGAGGGATATGGTGTGTGTGTGTGTCTGTGTGTGTGTATAGGTGCGTTTATATACGAATGTGATTTCTACATGGACGAATATGTAATACGAAATTGAAGGAAAAAAAAGTGAAATAGCTAAATATTTTGTTTCGTGATCTTGTGGGGTTCGAACCCGCACGTGTGCAACCTCACGTCTCTGAGACGTCGCCTTTAACCACTCGGCCATACGTCTCGACGAGAAAAAAAGAGGAACGTAAACTTTTGTATGTGAAAGATGAATCAGGAATCGCTTTGTCCACATTCCATTCTCATTTTCAGTTTTAAACTGCAAAATTGTCAAACTAATGAGGAGATTTCAAAGAATAACATGCATGATTACTGCAGCTTATTGTCTCAGTTACCACATACTTAAGTTACAAAGGAAATGGAGCAAAATCATTTGAGATAAAGGTGCTTAAACGTTGTCAAGTCAATGCACATTTAAAAAAAAAAATCACCTCCCATAGAGATAACACGTAAACTTGTCTGATTTTGAGTCTTTACCTTTAATAACAATTTGAAGTATGATGGTACCGGTAAGTCTTCTCGAACCAAGAGTGTGGAACGTAAGCTTCTACGTGAAAGATGAATCATGACGATCACCCGTGACCGACACATCTTCAAAGGGATCAGTTATTAGAAGTGGAAGCCCTCGTGCCAAGCATATTGTCTCAGCAATTCCAAAGCAGTGATACCCTTACATTTATGCATACCATAATTTCCCTCTGAAATCAATGGTAGGTATATTCATGTACAATTGCTTGCCTTGTCCATAAACTTTGCTTTACAAACTTTCAGTGAAACGTGTCATAACATAATTCTGTAACTCCATTAGCAGGGATTGACTTCATAAAGAAAGATATATCAAATTGAACGCTTAGCGCGTATAACTAAGGGGGATTTTAGCCTGATGCTCTGTTCTTCACTGCTCAGATACCAACAACACTCATTACCTGCGGCTACGTATAGAGAAACAGCCATGACGAAAATAAGTTATTCCTTTTCTTTGGCAGATAGACACACAACCCCTTTAAACCACACTATAATTGACATGGAGGGACATGAAAAAGTTCATTACTACTACTAAACAGTGATGCCTTCTACTCATGTGGCACAAGATACCTCTATAGCAACATAAGACCTGTCTACAACTCCGTTATTGCGTCAAACAATAACATCCTGGAATTTCAAAGAGATGAGCGAGACGCCATACAACTGGCCTAGAGTTAATTCATTCAGTTGCCATTCCTGCTCCAGTTGAGTTATGCAAATTTTTTTCCGACCTGTCTTGTGACAATATAACAGGAACAAACGTAGAGAAAAGGAAAGGGAAAAGGAAAGGTGGCAAGCGGGGCACTGTACCAAGGGCAATTTAAACAATACGTGTGATAAATGAAGCAAATCCAACCTCCAGCCTCCGACAAAAAAAAAAGGAACTTGAGCGACTGTGTGTCGTGGGGTAGTATAATTGATAAGATAATACGATAAATGACATCGATCGGAATAAAGCTGAACTGCCAAAAGAAACACAAAGAAAGAGAGAGAAAAAAAATGATAGCGTCCTGCGGGTCTCGAACATCTCGTCCTAAGGTAGTGCATAATGACCATGCAGCGCGCTAAGTGACTATAAAGCCACACGGCTGTACCGAAGATTGGATGTGAAATTTATCTTTAATCTTTATATATATATATATATATATATATATATTTATCTTAAATATTTATACCATATACAACATGAACGAGACATGAAAACTCGTCACATTGAGGACGAGTTAGGTGATACGCTTGTGGTCATCAGATGACAGTCATCTGTGATCGACAAAGAAAAGAATGTGATATAGGCACCTTGAAGTTATATTGAGCGTGCATCCGAAACCGTTTCTGTAACCACTCGGCCACGGGTCATCCACGGAAATGGTAAGACAAAAAAACAACAACAATGTATAGATATAACAGGGGGAAAGTCAATGCCCACTCAACTAACGTGGCCGTGTGAACATCTATTGCATTGCTAGACGGAAAAGCGGCCTTGTAACGACTGAGGTCGCTATGCCATTTCTGGCAACTTGGGAAAAATACGTCCCGCAGACATAAAACCTATAATCGGGTGGTTTTGATACCTTGCCTTTAATCACAATTTTCAATGTAATGACGTCATCAAATTACAAAACAATGACATCGTCTTGAAAGACAATTGTTCAAAGTACAACACCTCAGTCGTCGTCATTACATACTATGATCGCTTTGACAAAGTCAACCTGCAAAATTTGCTGCAGTCGAAGCAATGTGGTCTCCAACACACAAAAAAGAGGGATATGGCGTGTGTGTGTGTCTCTGTGTGTGTATAGGTGCGTTTATATACGAACGTGATTTCTACATGGACGAATATGTAATACAAAATTGAAGAAAAAAAAAACAGTAAAGTATCTAAGTATTTTGTTTCGTGATCTTGTGGGGTTCGAACCCGCAACCTCACGTCTCTGAGAAGTCGCCTTTAACCACTCGGCCACACGTCTCGACGGGAAAATATGGGGAACGTTATGGACTTGAAAGACAGTTGTTCAATGTATAACACATTCATCGTACGTTGTCAGTTTGCTACTGACACGACAATCTACCACATGAAGATGAGGCAGGTATTAGTACCTGTATGAAATTATTATAGGCATGGTTATCAAATTGCCCTAAAATTTCCTTATAATTGCCTTATTTTTACACACAGTTATGCTATCCCTTTAAACTCGTCACAGTTTAATTAGAATCATTAACATCATACATTAGTACCTTATTCAGTTCCATAGCTGATCACGTTTGCTAATCAATTAAGATTAATTGTCTAGAATGTGTTATATGGCCAACCTGTATACACACGTATATACACACACACAATGCTAAATGTATGTATCAAACATCTGTAACACAACTTTGAACTAACTGTAGGAATTATCGCTGCACTTTAATATCATCCATACTTTTTATCACTATCTGAAACTCCACAAAAACCACTAAATGACAAATAATCATCAATACAGAAGACTGAATACCTTTTTAAAAAGGTATAGCTTGTTACATGTATAAATCAGCACAAAGTAACCACGACTACATTGTGTTACTGAATTGATATGAACAAATTTCACTTTGTTAAATATACTATATCAGTTTGAAAAGCCCAGCCTGCAAAATTTTGCAGCAGTCGAAGTAATGCAGTCTCCAACGCAAAACAAAGGTATACTGTGTGAGTGTGTGCGTATAGGTGTGTTTACATGCAAACGTGATTTCTACATGGACGAAGGTGTAGTACTCCATTGAAGAAAAAAAGTAAAAAAAAAAATATTTTCTTTCGTGCTCTTGTGAGGATCGAACCCGTACGTGTGCAACCTCACGTTTCTAAGACGACGCCTCTAACCACTCGGCCATACGTCTCGACGAGAAAAGTAGAGGAACGTAAACTTATGTACGTGAAAGATGAATCAGGAATCGTTTGGTCCGCATTCCATTCTCATTTTCAGTTTTAAACTGCAAAATTGTCAACCTCATGAGAAGATTTCAAAGAACAAAATGCATGATTACTGCAGCTTATTGTCTCAGCTACAACATACTTAAATTTCAGAGGAAATGAAGCAAAATCAGCTGAGATAAAGGTGCTTAAACGTTGTCAAGTCAATGGATGGTTTTAAAAAAAATCACCTCCCATAGACATAACACGTAAACTTGTCCGATTTTGCATCTTTACTTTCAATCACAATTTAAAGTATGATGACGTCATCAAATTTCAAAACCATGACATAGACTTGAAAGGCAAATGTTTAAAGTACAACATATGTGAATTTGGGATAATATTGAGCTTAAACAACAGAGATACGAGCAAATGAATGTCAGAAACAGTACCTCAAAAAAATCAATTCCACTTTTTTTATTTAAAATGACGATATGATGACGTCATCGCGTTTTCCTGGCAATATTGATACTAGCAATGTTATTTACAATTCACATACTTTTGTAATATGCAATAGAAATATAGGGTCAACGGACGATTTAAAGAGCTATGGCTAAATAAACAAAGACATGTTTTTTCACTATATTTGCAGAAAGACGCGCACGTGGAATTTCAACTTTGACGCCAGTGCATTCCTTTGTTATAGGTCGAAATCGATCGAAAATCAATGGATGTTGTTACTCAAAGTATCAGGAATCCAAATCAGTCAAAAAAATTGCATTTTCATGTTGCTTACGGGCTCTGCGCGCGAAATTGCGCGGACGGACGCGCACGCGAGAAAATGTTTGAAACGCTTAAAATTGTCTGAAACTTCGAGATTTCCCATTGGGAAGTCGTTTTGAGCCTTTTAAAATTTTGACGCGCGCGTACGCGCGCGTAATGAAGACCTGGGTAACTAGCGTTAAAAGGTAAGATAGAGCGTGACCTGAACTTCATGTCCACCGAAAATGATACAGAAATGACATCTAGTTATGAAGTTATGATCGATCATGTGACAAGGTCCGAAAATCACAAAATGGCGCCTAGATGACGTCATAGATATGTTACTGTCATGAAAACCTTATTGTGGCTAGATATTGTTATGAGACATGTTGACTGAAAATTTCATGTCATTCCGTAATGTCATTGTTGAGATATTGACGACACAAAATTGTCCAGAAAGAAAGAAGAATAAAAAAAAACGAGACATGAAACTCGTCACACTGACGAGTTAGGTGATACGCCTGGGGTCATCAGATGTCGGTCATCTGTGATCGACAAAGAAAAGAATGTGATATAGGCACCTTGAAGTTATATTGAGCGTGCATGCAAAACGGTTTCTCTAACCACTCGGCCACGGGACATCCACGGAAACGGTAAGGCCGAAAAAAAAAAAATGTATAGATATTACAGGGGGAAAAAGTCAATGCCCACTCAACAATTGTGGCCGCGTGAACATGTATTGCATTGCTAGAAGGAAATGCGGCCTTGTAACGACTGAGGTCGCTGTGCCATTTCTGGCAATTTCGGAAAAATACGTCCCGCAGACATAAAACCTATAATCGGCTGATTTTGATACCTTGCCTTTAATCACAATTTTCAGTGTGATGACGTCATCAAAGTACAAAACAATGACATGGACTTGAAAGACAATTGCTCAAAGTACAACACCTCCGTTGTCGTCATTACATACTATTTGACAGAGTCAGGATGCAACATTCTGCAGCAGTCGAAGCAATGTGGTCTCCAACACAAAACAGAGGGATATTGTGTGTGTGTGTGTGTGTGTGTGTGTGTGTGTATAGGTGCGTTTATATACGAACGTAATTTCTACATGGACGAATGTGTAATACACCATTGAAGAAAAAAAAAGTAAAATAGCTAGGTATTTTGTTTCGTGATCTTGTGGGGTTCGAACCCGCACGAGTGCAACCTCACGTCTCTGAGACGGCGCCTTTAACCACTCGGCCATACGTCTCGACGAGAAAATATGAGGAACGTAAACTTATGTATGTGAAAGATGAATCACGAATCGATTCGTCCACATTCCATTCTCATTTTCAGTTTTAAACTGCAAAATTGTCAACCTCATGAGAAGATTTCAAAGAACAAAATGCATGATTACTGCAGCTTATTGTCTCAGCTACAACATACTTAAATTTCAGAGGAAATGAAGCAAAATCAGCTGAGATAAAGGTGCTTAAACGTTGTCAAGTCAATGGATGGTTTTAAAAAAAATCACTTCCCATAGACATAACACGTAAACTTGTCCGATTTTGCATCTTTACCTTTAATCACAATTTAAAGTATGATAACGTCATCAAATTTCAAAACCATGACATAGACTTGAAAGGCAAATGTTAAAAGTACAACATATGTGAATTTGGAATAATATTGAGCTTAAACAACAGAGATACGAGCAAATGAATGTTAGAAACAGTACCTCAAAAAAATTAATTCCACTTTTTTGATTTCAGATGATGATATGATGACGTCATAATGTATTTCGGGAAATATTGATACTTGAAACGTTATTTCCAATTCATATGCTTTTGTAATATGCAATAAAAACATAGGGTCAACGGACTTTTTAAAGAGCTATTGCGAAATAAACAAAGACATGTTTTTCGCTATATTTCCACATAGACGCGCACACGAAATTTCAACTTTGACGCCAGCGCATTCCTTTGTTATAGGTCAACATCGATCGGAAATCAGTGGATATTGTTACTCAAAGTATCAGGAATCCAAATCAGTCAAAAAAATTGCATTTTCATGTTGGTTACGCCCTCTGCGCGCGAAATTGCGCGGACGGACGCGCACGCGAGAAAATGTTTGAAACGCTTAAAATTGTCTGAAACTTCGAGATTTCCCATTGGGAAGTCGTTTTGAGCCTTTTAAAATTTTGACGCGCTCTTACGCGCGCGTAATGAAGATCTGGGTAACTAGCGTTAAAAAGTAAGATAGAGCGTGACCTGAACTTTATGTCCACCGAAAATGACGCAGATATTACATCTAGTTATGAAGTTATGATCGATCATGTGACAAGGTCCGAAAATCACAAAATGGCGCCTAAATGACGTCATAGATATGTTACTGTCATGAAAACCTTATTGTGGCTAGATATTGTTATGAGACATGTTGACTGAAAATTTCATGTCATTCCGTAATGTCATTGTTGAGATATTGACGACACAAAATTGTCCAGAAAGAAAGAAGAATAAAAAAAAATAAAGAGAGATTTTGACAATCACAATAGGTGATACGCTGATAGCGTATCACCTAATAAAGAGAGATTTTGACAATCACAATAGGTGATACGCTGATAGCGTATCACCTAAAAAGTTCATTACTACTACTAAACAGTGATGCTTTCCATTCATGTGGCACAAGATACCTCTATAGCAACATATAACCTGTCTACAGCTCCGTTATTGGGTCAAACAATAACAACCTGGAATTTCAAAGAGATGAGCGAGACGCCATACACCTGGACTAGAGTTAATCAATTCAGCTCCCATTCCTGCAAGTTATTTAAACGTACATGTTCCTACCTATCCTGTTACAGTATAACAATAACCAATGAAGAGAAAAGGAAAGAGCAAACGAAAGGTGGCAAGCGGGACACTGTAACAAGGGGCAATTTACAACACGAGACATGAAAACTCGTCACATTGAGGACGAGTTAGGTGATACGCTTGTGGTCATCAGATGACAGTCATCTGTGATCGACAAAGAAAAGAATGTGATATAGGCACCTTGAAGTTATATTGAGCGTGCATCCGAAACCGTTTCTGTAACCACTCGGCCACGGGTCATCCACGGAAATGGTAAGACAAAAAAACAACAACAATGTATAGATATAACAGGGGGAAAGTCAATGCCCACTCAACTAACGTGGCCGTGTGAACATCTATTGCATTGCTAGACGGAAAAGCGGCCTTGTAACGACTGAGGTCGCTATGCCATTTCTGGCAACTTGGGAAAAATACGTCCCGCAGACATAAAACCTATAATCGGGTGGTTTTGATACCTTGCCTTTAATCACAATTTTCAATGTAATGACGTCATCAAATTACAAAACAATGACATCGTCTTGAAAGACAATTGTTCAAAGTACAACACCTCAGTCGTCGTCATTACATACTATGATCGCTTTGACAAAGTCAACCTGCAAAATTTGCTGCAGTCGAAGCAATGTGGTCTCCAACACACAAAAAAGAGGGATATGGCGTGTGTGTGTGTGTCTGTGTGTGTATAGGTGCGTTTATATACGAACGTGATTTCTACATGGACGAATATGTAATACAAAATTGAAGAAAAAAAAACAGTAAAGTATCTAAGTATTTTGTTTCGTGATCTTGTGGGGTTCGAACCCGCAACCTCACGTCTCTGAGAAGTCGCCTTTAACCACTCGGCCACACGTCTCGACGGGAAAATATAGGGAACGTTATGGACTTGAAAGACAGTTGTTCAATGTATAACACATTCATCGTACGTTGTCAGTTTGCTACTGACACGACATTCTACCACATTAAGATGAGGCAGGTATTAGTACCTGTATGAAATTATTATAGGCATGGTTATCAAATTGCCCTAAAATTTCCTTATAATTGCCTTATTTTTACACACAGTTATGCTATCCCTTTAAACTCGTCACAGTTTAATTAGAATCATTAACATCATACATTAGTACCTTATTCAGTTCCATAGCTGATCACGTTTGCTAATCAATTAAGATTAATTGTCTAGAATGTGTTATATGGCCAACCTGTATACACACGTATATACACACACACAATGCTAAATGTATGTATCAAACATCTGTAACACAACTTTGAACTAACTGTAGGAATTATCGCTGCACTTTAATATCATCCATACTTTTTATCACTATCTGAAACTCCACAAAAACCACTAAATGACAAATAATCATCAATACAGAAGACTGAATACCTTTTTAAAAATGTATAGCTTGTTACATGTATAAATCAGCACAAAGTAACCACGACTACATTGTGTTACTGAATTGATATGAACAAATTTCACTTTGTTAAATATACTATATCAGTTTGAAAAGCCCAGCCTGCAAAATTTTGCAGCAGTCGAAGTAATGCAGTCTCCAACGCAAAACAAAGGTATACTGTGTGAGTGTGTGCGTATAGGTGTGTTTACATGCAAACGTGATTTCTACATGGACGAAGGTGTAGTACTCCATTGAAGAAAAAAAGTAAAAAAAAAAATATTTTCTTTCGTGCTCTTGTGAGGATCGAACCCGTACGTGTGCAACCTCACGTTTCTAAGACGACGCCTCTAACCACTCGGCCATACGTCTCGACGAGAAAAGTAGAGGAACGTAAACTTATGTACGTGAAAGATGAATCAGGAATCGTTTGGTCCGCATTCCATTCTCATTTTCAGTTTTAAACTGCAAAATTGTCAACCTCATGAGAAGATTTCAAAGAACAAAATGCATGATTACTGCAGCTTATTGTCTCAGCTACAACATACTTAAATTTCAGAGGAAATGAAGCAAAATCAGCTGAGATAAAGGTGCTTAAACGTTGTCAAGTCAATGGATGGTTTTAAAAAAAATCACCTCCCATAGACATAACACGTAAACTTGTCCGATTTTGCATCTTTACTTTCAATCACAATTTAAAGTATGATGACGTCATCAAATTTCAAAACCATGACATAGACTTGAAAGGCAAATGTTTAAAGTACAACATATGTGAATTTGGGATAATATTGAGCTTAAACAACAGAGATACGAGCAAATGAATGTCAGAAACAGTACCTCAAAAAAATCAATTCCACTTTTTTTATTTAAAATGACGATATGATGACGTCATCGCGTTTTCCTGGCAATATTGATACTAGCAATGTTATTTACAATTCACATACTTTTGTAATATGCAATAGAAATATAGGGTCAACGGACGATTTAAAGAGCTATGGCTAAATAAACAAAGACATGTTTTTTCACTATATTTGCAGAAAGACGCGTACGTGGAATTTCAACTTTGACGCCAGTGCATTCCTTTGTTATAGGTCGAAATCGATCGAAAATCAATGGATGTTGTTACTCAAAGTATCAGGAATCCAAATCAGTCAAAAAAATTGCATTTTCATGTTGCTTACGCCCTCTGCGCGCGAAATTGCGCGGACGGACGCGCACGCGAGAAAATGTTTGAAACGCTTAAAATTGTCTGAAACTTCGAGATTTCCCATTGGGAAGTCGTTTTGAGCCTTTTAAAATTTTGACGCGCGCGTACGCGCGCCTAATGATGACCTGGGTAACTAGCGTTAAAAAGTAAGATAGAGCGTGACCTGAACTTTATGTTCAGCGAAAATGATACAGAAATGACATCTAGTTATGAAGTTATGATCGATCATGTGACAAGGTCCGAAAATCACAAAATGGCGCCTAGATGACGTCATAGATATGTTACTGTCATGAAAACCTTATTGTGGCTAGATTTTGTCATGAGACATGTTGACTGAAAATGTCATGTTATTCCGTAATGTCATTCTTGAGATATTGACGACACAAAATTGTCCAGAAAGAAAGAAGAATAAACGAGACATGAAAACTCGTCACATTGAGGACGAGTTAGGTGATACGCTTGTGGTCATCAGATGGCGGTCATCTGTGATCGACAAGAAACGAATGTGATATAGGCACCTTGAAGTTATATTGAGCGTGCATGCGAAACTGTTTCTGTAACCACTCGGCCACGGGTCATCCACGGAAATGGTAAGACAAAAAACAACAACAATGTATAGATATAACAGGGGGAAAGTCAATGCCCACTCAACACAAAAAAGAGGGATATGGCGTGTGTGTGTGTGTCTGTGTGTGTGTATAGGTGCGTTTATATACGAACGTGATTTTTACATAGACGAATATGTAATACAAAATTGAAGAAAAAAAAAACAGTAAAATAGCTAAGTATATTGTTTCGTGATCTTGTGAGGTTCGAACCGGCAACCTTACGTCTCTGAGACGTCGCCTTTAACCACTCGGCCATACGTCTCGACGAGAAAATATGGGGAACGTTATGGACTTGAAAGACAGTTGTTCAATATATAACACATTCATCGTACGTTGTCAGTTTGCTATTGACATGACGATCTATCGCACGAATATGAGGCAGATATTAGTACCTGTATGAAATTATTATAGGCATGGTTATCAAATTCCCCTAAAATTTCCTTATAATTGCCTTATTTTTACACACACTTATGCTATCCCTTTAAACTCGTCACAGTTTAATTAGAATCATTAACATCATACATCAGTACCATATTCAGTTCCATAGCTGATCACGTTTGCTAATTAATTAAGATTATTTGTCTAGAATGTGTCATATGGCCAACCTGTATACACACGTATATACACACACAATGCTAAATGCATGTATCAAACATCTGTAACACAACTTTGAACTAACTGTAGGAATTATCGCTGCACTTATCATCCATACTTTTTATCACTATCTGAAACTCCACAAAAACCACTAATTGACAAATAATCATCAATACGGAAGACTGACTTAAAGGAACAATGCAAATACCTTTTTTACAATGTATAGCTTGTTACATGTATAAATCAGCACAAAGTAACCACGACTACATTGTGTTACTGAATTGGTATGAACAAATTTCATTTTGTTACAATACACTATATCAGTTTGAAAAGCCCAGCCTCCAAAATTTTGCAGCAGTCGAAGTAATGCAGTCTCCAACGCAAAACAAAGGTATACTGTGTGAGTGTGTGCGTATAGGTGTGTTTACATGCAAATGTGATTTCTACATGGACGAAAACCCCAGCCTGCAAAATTTTGCAGCAGTCGAAGTAATGCAGTCTCCAACGCAAAACAAAGGTATACTGTGTGAGTGTGTGCGTATAGGTGTGTTTACATGCAAATGTGATTTCTACATGGACGAAGGTGTAGTACTCCATTGAAGAAAAAAAAGTAAAAAAAAAAATAATTATTTTCTTTCGTGCTCTTGTGAGGATCGAACCCGTACGTGTGCAACCTCACGTTTCTGAGACGACGCCTCTAACCACTCGGCCATATGTCTCGACGAGAAAATTAGAGGAACGTAAACTTATGTACGTGAAAGACGAATCAGGAATCATTTCGTCCGCATTCCATTCTCATTTTCAGTTTTAAATTGCAAAATTGTCAACCTCATGAGGAGATTTCAAAGAATAAAATGCATGATTACTGCAGCTTATTGTCACAGCTACAACATACTTAAGTTTCAGAGGAAATGAAGCAAAATCAGCTGAGATAAAGGTGCTTAAACGTTGTCAAGTCAATGCATGGTTTCTAAAAAAATCACCTCCCATAGACATAACACGTAAACTTGTCCGATTTTGCGTCTTTACATTTAAACACAATTTAAAGCATGATGACGTCATCAAGTTTCAAATCTATGACATGGACTTGAAAGGTAAATGTTCAAAGTACAACATATCTGAATTTGGGATAATATTGAGCTTAAACAACAGAGATACGAGCAAATGAATGTCAGAAACAGTACCTTAAAAAAATCAATTCCACTTTTTTGATTTCAGATGATGATATGATGACGTCATAATGTATTCATGGAGATATTGTTACTTGAAACGTTATTTCCAATTCATATGTTTTTGTAATATGCAATAAAAACATAGGGTAACCAGACGTTTTAAAGAGCTATGGCGAAATAAACAAAGACATGTTTTTCGCTATATTTGCACATAGACGCGCACACGAAATTTCAACTTTGACGCCAACGCATTCCTTTGTTATAGGTCAAAATTGATCGGAAATCAAAGGATATTATTGCTTAATGTATCAGGAATCCAAATCTGTCAAAAAATGTGCATTTTCATTTTGTCTACGCGCACTACGCGCGAAAATGTGCGGACGGACGCGAACGCGCGAAACGCTTAAAATTGTCTGAAACTTCGAGATTTCCCATTGGTAAGTTGTTTTGAGCCTTTTAAAAGTTTGACGCGCGCGTACGCGCCCGTAATAATGTCCTAGGTAATTAGCATTAGAATGTAAGATAGAGCGTGACCTGAACTTAATGTCCACCGAAAATGATACAGAAATGACCTTTAGTTATGAAGTTATGATCGATCATGTAACATGGTCCGAAAATCACAAAATGGCGCCTAGATGACGTCATAGATATGTTACTGTCATGAAAACCTTATTGTGGCTAGATTTTGTCATGAGACATGTTCCCTGAAAATGTCATGTTATTCCGTAATGTCATTCTTGAGATATTGATGACACAAAATTGTCCAGAAAGAAAGAAGAATAAAAAGAAATAAAGAGAGATTTTGACAATCACAATAGGTGATACGCTGATAGCGTATCACCTAAAAAAAATAAAGAGAGATTTTGACAATCACAATAGGTGATACGCTGATAGCGTATCACCTAATTAAGTGTGACAAAATTAATGAAGCAAACCCAATCTCCAACCTCCAATACAAAAGAAGGGAAATAGAGCAGCCGTGTTCACGGGTTACGTACACTTGATAAAATAATACGATAAATGACATCGGAGTAAAGCTGAACTGCCGAAAAAAAAAGAGGAAAAAAAAGAAAGAACGGATAAAAGTCCTGCGGGAGTCGAACCTCTCGCCTTCCGGTATGGCGTTATGAACAACCAGCGCGCTAACCGATTATGCCACATGGCTGTCCTGAAGATCGAGTGCGAAACTTAAATCTAAATACTATCGTGACAGTGTTGACTTGTGATGGCGCTATTCAACTTCCCACAAGTGGCAGCGTGGATTCGATCAATATAAAGCTGCAAAGAAAAATTGGGAATCGTTCCGTACAGATTGCATTCTCATTTTCAGTTTTAAATTGCAAAATTGTCAACCTGATGAGGAGATTTGAAAACATAAAATGCATGATTACTAAAGCTTATTGTCTCAGCTACAACATATTTATGTTTCAGAGGAAATGGAGTAAAATCAGATGAGGTAAAGGTGCTTAAACGTTGTCAAGTCAATGCATGGTTTAGAAAAAAAAATCACCTCCCATAGACATAACACGTAAACTTGTCTGATTTTGAGTCTTTACCTTTAATCACAATTTCTAGTATGATGACGTCATCATATTTCAAAACCATCACATGGACTTGAAAGGCAAATGTTCAAAGTGCAACATATCTGAATTTGGGGTAATATTGAGCTTAAACAACAGAGATACGAGCAAATGAATGTCAGAAACAGTACCTCAAAAAAATCAATTCCACTTTTTTGATTTAAAATGACGATATGATGACGTCATCGCGTTTTCCTGGCAATATTGATACTTGGAATGTTATTTACAATTCATATACTTTTGTAATATGCAATAGAAATATAGGGTCAACGGACGATTTAAAGAGCTATGGCGAAATAAAGAAAGACATGTTTTTTCACTATATTTGCAGAAAGACGCGCACGCGGAATTTCAACTTTGACGCCAGTGCATTCCTTTGTTATAGGTCGAAATCGATCGGAAATCAATGGATGTTATTACTCAAAGTATCAGGAATCCAAATCAGTCAAAAAAATTGCATTTTCATTTTGCTTACGGGCTCTGCGCGCGAAATTGCGCGGACGGACGCGCACGCGAGAAAATGTTTGAAACGCTTAAAATTGTCCGAAACTTCGAGATTTCCCATTGGGAAGTCGTTTTGAGCCTTTTAAAATTTTGACGCGCGCTTACGCGCGCGTAATGATGACCTGTGTAACTAGCGTTAAAAAGTAAGATAGACCGTGACCTGAACTTCATGTCCACCGAAAATGATACAGAAATGACATCTAGTTATGAAGTTATGATCGATCATGTGACAAGGTCCGAAAATCACAAAATGGCGCCTAGATGACGTCATAGATATGTTACTGTCATTAAAACCTTATTGTGGCTAGATTTTGTCATGAGACATGTTGACTGAAAATGTCATGTTATTTCGTAATGTCATTCTTGAGATATTGACGACACAAAATTGTCCAGAAAGAAAGAAGAACGAGATATGAAACTCGTCACACTAAGGACGAGTTAGGTGATACGCTTGGGGTCATCAGATGTCGGTCATCCGTGATCGACAAAGAAAAGAATGTGATATAGGCACCTTGAAATTATTCAGCGTGCATGCAAATCCGTTTCTCTAACCACTCGGCCACGGGACATCCACGGAAATGGTTAGGCAAAAAAAAAATGTATAGATATTACAGGGGGAAAAAGTCAATGCCCACTCAACAAACGGGGCTGCGTGAACATGTATTGCATTGCTAGACGGAAATGCGGCCTTGTAACGACTGATGTCGCTATGCCATTTCTGGCGACTTGGGAAAAATACGTGCCGTAGACATAAAACCTATAATCGGCTGGTTTTGATACCTTGCCTTTAATCACAATTTTCAGTGTGATGACGTCATCAAAGTACGAAACAATAAGCCAGTTCGGGGTTCCACTTTGAGCATGAGCAGAAAAAGGTCATCTGTACCAGCAGAGCATGGTGGTTTTTAAATTCACTGAGATAAGCATCTGTAATGTAATGATTATTCAACTGATCCCTATAAGTGGTGCTTGCCAGCACATCCACATGACAGCAAAAGCGGTGTCTGACAATATCAATAGAAAGAGATTGTTAATACATTCAATGCAAAATAATGAAATGGATGCTTTCCAAAATGTCAATGGAAGGATCATTCTGGTCACCTGGTCTATGCAAGTTCATCCTTTGTTTGAACATGACTGATGAATTCCATAAATTGTTACGTTGGGCAAGCTCATGCCTTCTGTCGCTTGAAACTAGTGGAGTGCCTAATCAACTGAGAAAGAAGAAAGGTCATTTGTACCCATGTGCCCATGAGCTAACCCCGAACTGGCTTATTGACATGGTCTTGAAAGACAATTTTTCAAAGTACAACACCTCCGTCGTCGTCATTACATACTATGATCGGTTTGACAAAGTCAGCCTGCAAAAGTTTGCAGCAGTCGAAGCAATGTGGTCTCCAACACAAAAAAAGAGGGATATTGTGTGTGTGTGTGTGTGTGTGTGTGTGTGTGTGTGTATAGGTGCGTTTATATACGAACTTGACTTCTACATGGACGAATATGTAATACACCATTGAAGAAAAAAAAGTAAAATAGCAAAGTATTTTGTTTCGTGATCTTGTGGGGTTCGAACCCGCACGTATGCAACCTCACTTCTCTGAGACGTCGCCTTTAATCACTCGGCCATACGTCTCGACGAGAAAATATGACGAACGTAAACTTATGTGTGTGAAAGATGAATCAGGAATCGTTTCGTCCACATTCCATTCTCATTTTCAGTTTTAAACTGCAAAATTGTCAACCTGATGAGGAGATTTCAAAGAATAAAATGCATGATTACTGCAGCTTATTGTCTCAGCTACAACATACTTTAGTTTCAGAGGAAACGAAGCAAAATCAGCTGAGATAAAGGTGCTTAAACGTTGTCAAGTCAATGCATGGTTTAAAAGAAAAATCACCTCCCATAGACATAACACGTAAACTTGTCCGATTTTGCGTCTTTACCACTAATCACAATTTTCAGTGTGATGACGTCATCAAAGTACAAAACAATGACATGGTCTTGAAAGACAATTGTTCAAAGTACAACACCTCCGTAGTCGTCATTACTTATACTATAATCGGTTTGATAAAGTCAGCCTGCAAAATTTTGCAGCAATCGAAGCAATGTGGTCTCCAACACAAGAAAGAGGGATATTGTGTGTGTGTGTGTATAGGTGCGTTTCTATACGAACGTGATTTCTACATGGACAATATGTAATACACCACTGAAGAAAAAAAAAAGTAAAATGGCTAAGTATTTTGTTTCGTGATCTTGTGGGGTTCGAACCCGCATGTGTCATGGTATACCCTACTGTAAAGTCATGTAATGTCGTTGTGTTTCTACTGTCTTGTTCTCTCCTGTCTTTGTTAAAAAAAAAAAAAAAAGTTTAATGTATTCACAAGAATCCTTTTGAGTGGTTCACAATTTACAAGCATGCTTTTCAGTGAACCTCTCAGTTCTTTCTTTTTTTTTATCCTCCAAACATAACTTTGTATTTTGCCGGTATGCATGTATAATTTCGTATTTGTTAACCATTATCTACCATGTAAAGTCGAATACATGCCTATGTTATATCTTCTGATACATTTCGTGTTATGTTTGACGAAAAAGAAAGAAGGAATGAAATAAATGAAATGAAAATGAAAATGAATGAATGAATGAATGTGTGCAACCTCACGTCTCTGAGACGTCGCCTTTAACCACTCGGCCATACGTCTCGACGAGAAAATATGAGAAACGTAAACTTATGTATGTGAAAGATGAATCAGGAATCGTTTCGTCCACCTTCCATTCTCATTTTCAGTTTTAAGCTGCAAAATTGTCAACCTGATGAGAAGATTTGAAAAAAAATAAAATGTATGATTACTGCAGCTTATTGTCTCAGCTACAACATACTTAAGATTCAGAGGAAATGAAGCAAAATCAAGTGAGGTAAAAGTGCTTGAGCGTTATCGTCTATGCATGGTTAAAAAAAAAAATCCCCCCATAGACATAACACATAATCTTCGCTGATTTTGATATCTTGCCTTTAATCACAACTTCTAGTATGATGACGTCATCAAATTAGAAAACATCGACATGGACTTGATAGACAACTGTTCAAAGTATAACATATTCAACGTATGTCGTCAGTTTGGTATTGACTGGACGATCAAACACAGGAACATGAGGCAGCGATTAGTAATCTTCGCTGATTTTGATATCTTGCCTTTAATCACAACTTCTAGTATGATGACGTCATCAAATTAGAAAACATCGACATGAACTTGATAGACAATTGAAGGGGTCGATGCAATATAGTGCTAACCCACACAATGTTCATTTTGAGATAATCGCTGTTGAATGTTTGGAAAGTCCATACATTGTATATTGATAAAACATGAATGCATGCATTTTTTACCATCTTATTGGTTGAATTCAAATATGATATTTTCACGGAGGTTAGAGTGAAGGATAAGGATTATGAAAATGCTTAATCGTGTCATTAATTCCCAATCAATGACATCCCTACTATAGGCATATCATAATTTCTCATCTAAAATCAATGGTCTATAGGATTCATGCACCATTACTTGTATAGTGCATAAACTTTGCTTTTTAAGCTTTGAGTGAAACGTGTCATAGCATAATTCTGTAATTCCATCAGCAGTGATTGACATAATGAAGAAGAAATATATATCACATTGAACGCTTAGAACCTAACGGGGGGGGGGGGTATTATAGCATGATACTCGGTTTTTTACTGCCCAGCTAGATGCCAACAACATCCATCACTCACGGCTACGCATAGAGAAACAGCCATGGCGAAAATAAAACTTTGCTTTCTCATAGGCACAATGACACAGAACCCCGTCAAACACACTTTTCTTGGCAGGGATGGACATGAAAAAGTTCATTACTAATACTAAACAGCGTATGCATTCCATTCATGTGGAGCTAGATACCTCTATAGCAACATAAAGCCTGTCTTCAACTCCGTTGATAGAACAATGACAACCTGAAATTTCAAAGAGATGAGCGAGACGCTATATACACCTGGCCTAGAGTTAATTTATTCAGTTCTCATTCCTACTTCAAGTTGGGTTATGTTATTGTAATCATTCCCATCTGCAGTATAACAAAACCAAAGTGAGGGAAAAGGGGAGAGAAAAACGAGAGGTGGCAAAAGGAAAACTGCATGCACAACTGCAATCCATAGCATTGCGTGTGACAAGTGAAACAAATGTTTTAGTTGTTATAGCAGTGTTTTATGAGCATAAACAGACAAATAGACAGACAATGTCAAATTTAAAAACCATCAATTTAATGTCAGAGAAGATGGTAAACAAGATGCACTGAAACCGTAACTAAATCGAACATATTCAGATATAACATTCTTGAATTAAAAACAAGATAAAGAAAAATAATGTCCACGTCAGGATTAAAAAAAAAAAACGCCGCACGAACATGCATTATATTCTTGATGCAAAGTTCCAAGGATTGTCTCATTAATTTAAAAGCAATGATTCCCTTACCACCACCAGCACCACACCACAATGACGTCTCTAAAATCAATGGTAGCACATATCATTGTATCTTGCATTGAATTAGCTCCCTTTTCCTAAACTACCAGTGAAACGTGCCATATTATATGGTGTAATTCGATCAGTAGTGATTGACTTTAAAGAAGAAAGATAATGCAACAAATTGAATGCTTACCACATTGCTTATAGGGCTATTCCAGTTTGGTACTGATCTGTTCTATTCTCCCAGATGCCAACAACACATATCACCTATGGCTAAACTAGTGAAACAGCCATGACGAAAATAAACGACAGAGAACCCTGTCAAAATCACTACACTAATTGGAAAGGTATTGCCCGAAATTCCTCATATAATATGAAGCAATATCAAGTCACTTCCTTCCCTGCCTGTCTTTAACTCCGTTTTTGTCAAACAACAACAACCTGGAATTCTAAACAGATAAGCGAGACGCCATACACCTGGACTAGAGTTAATTAATGCAGTTCCCATTCCTGTTAGTTATGTAAACGTACACGTTCCTAAATATCCTGCTACAGTACAACAAGAACAAAATCTAAATGAAGAGAAAAGGAAAGAGAAAAAGAATGGTAGCAAGCGTGGCACTGTTTCAAGGGGCAATTTACAACATTACGCGTGACAAAATTAATGAAGCAAACCCAACCTCCAAACTCCAATACAAAACAAGGGAAATAGAGTAGCTGTGTTCATGACATCAGAGTGAAGCTGAACTGCTGAAAAAAAGAAAAGAAAAAAGAAATAAAAGGAAAAAGTCCTGCGGGACTCGATTAACTTCTCTCCTTCCGGTCGGGCATTATAAACACGCAGCGTGCTAAGCGATTCTGCCACACGGAAGATCCGAAGATCCTGTGCGAAACTTAAATCTATCTATGTATGCTATACACAACACAAATTTACATTGATATTCAGTTTTTTGGCGATATACGTCAAGTGACTGATAGCGCTGTTCAACTTCCCACGAGTGGCCGCGTGGATTCGATCAATATACAGTTACAAAGATAAATCGGGAATCGTTTCGACCAGATTCCATTCTCATTTTCAGTGATCGACAACGAAAATAATGTTAAGTAGCGACTTGAAGTATAATATAATATTGAGAAATATTCGTGAAGTCCAATTCTTTATGCAGTCCTACATAATTCAGATGAAATTGTTTCTGTCATGCAACCAATTGAAAATTTCGTGTGGTGTCGGCGTGTCCAAGTAAGTTGATTGGAAAGGATATGTGAATGAATATTTACCAATAGGTCTTTATATTGTAAAAAAAAAAATCAAACATGGCCATGCGGTCTTTTAAGAGCCATCTTCACTTTAACATTTGTAATTTCAAGTCCAAGTTGCCAGTCAAAGCAATGTGGTCTCCAACACAAAACAAAGGGATATTGTGTGTGTGTGTGTGTGTGTACGTTTACATGAAAACGTGATTTCTACATGGACGAAGGTGAATACTCCATAAAAGAAAAAAAGCAAAAGATGTAAGTATTTTGTTTCGTGTTCTTATGGGGTTCGAACCCGTACGTGTGCAACCTCACGTATCTTGTGACGTCGCCTTTATCCTCTCGGCCATACGTCTCGACGAGAAAATATGAGGAATGTAAACTTATGTATGTGAAAGATGAATCAGGAATCGTTTCGTCCACATTCCATTCGCATTTTCAGTTTTTAGCTGCAAAATTATCAACCTGATGAGGAGATTTGAAAAAATAAAATGCATGATTACTGCAGCTTATTGTCTGAGCTACCACATACTTAAGTTTCAGAGGAAATGGAGCAAAATCAGCTGAAATAAAGGTGGTGAAACGTTGTCAAGTCAATGCATGGTTTAAAAAAAAAAATCACCTCCCTTAGACATAACACGTCAACTTGTCTGATTTTGAGTCTTTACCTTTAATCACAATTTGAAGTATGATGGTAAGTCTTCTCGAACTAAGAGTGTGGAACGGAAGCTTCTACGTGAAAGATGAATCATGACGATCACCCGTGACCGACACATCTTTAAAGGGATCAGTTATTAGAGGTGGAAGACCTCGTGCCAAGATATTGTTTCAGCAATTCCAAAGCAATGATACCCTTACATTTAGGTATACCATAATTTCCCTCTGAAATCATTGGTATTATTCATGTACAATTGCTTGCCTTGTCCATAAACTTTGCTTTATAAACTTTCAGTGAAAGGTGTTATAACATAATTCTGTAACGCCATTAGCAGTGATTGACTACATAAATAAAGATATATCAAATTGAACGCTTAGCGCGTATAAAAGGGGGATTTTAGCCTGATGTTGTGTTATTCACTGCTCAGATACCAACAACACTCATCACCTACGGTTACGTATAGAGAAATAGCCATGGCGAAAATAAGGTTTTCCTTTTCTTTGGCAGATAGACACACAACCCCTTTGAACACACTATAATTGACATGGAGGGACATGAAAAAGTTCATTACTACTACTAAACAGTGATGCCTTCTACTCATGTGGCACAAGATACCTCTATAGCAGCATAAAACCTGTCTACAATTCTGTTATTGGGTCAAACAATAGCAACCTGGAATTTCAAAGAGACGAGCGAGACGCCATACACCTGTCCTAGAGTTAATTTTGCCATTCCTGCTCCAGTTGAGTTATGTAAATTATTTTCCGACCTGTCTTGTGCAGTGTAACAGGAACAAACGTAGAGAAAAGGAAAGAGAAAACGAAAGGTGGCAAGCGGGGCACTGTATATCAAGGGCAATTTACAACATTACGTATGATAAATGAAGCAAATCCAACCTCCAGCCTCCGACAAAAAAAAAAAAAGGGAACTTGAGTGACTGTGTGTCGTGGGGTAATGACATCGGAATGAGGCTGAACTGCCAAAAGAAAAACAAAGAAAGAGAGAGAGAGAGAAAAAAAATAATAGCGTCCTGCGGGTCCCGAACATCTCGTCCTAAGGTAGTGCATAATGACCATGCAGCGCGCTAAGCGACTATAAAGCCACACGGCTGTCCCGAAGATTGGATGTGAAATTCATATCTTTATATCATTTACAACATGAAAAAGTTCATTACTACTACTAAACAGTGATGCCTTCCATTCATGTGGCACAAGATACCTCTATAGCAACATAAAACCTGTCTACAACTCCGTTATTGGGTCAAACAATAACAACCTGGAATTTCAAAGAGATGAGCGAGACGCCATACACCTGGACTAGAGTTAATCAATTCAGCTCCCATTCCTGCCAGTTATCTAAACGTACATGTTCCTACCTATCCTGTTACAATATTACAAGAACCAATGAAGAGAAAAGGAAAGAGCAAACGAAAGGTGGCAAGCGGGACACTGTAACAAGGGGCAATTTACAACATTAAGTGTGACAAAATTAATGAAGCAAACCCAATCTCCAAACTCCAATACAAAACGAGGGAAATAGAGCAGCCGTGTTCACGGGTTACGTATACTTGGTAAAATAATACGATAAATGACATCGGAGTAAAGCTGAATTGCCGGAAAAAAAAAAAAAGAAAGAGAAAACTTCCGCGGGAGTCGAACTTCTCGCCTTCCGGTATGGCGTTATGAACACCCAGCGCGCTAAGCGATTACGCCATATGGCTGTCCTGGAGATTCTATGCGAAACTTAAATGTATGATTATACTGTCGTGACAGTGCTGACTGAGATGGCGCTATTCAACTTCCCACAAGTGGCCGCGTGGATTCGACCAATATACAGTTGCAAAGAACAATCGGGAATCATTCCGTACAGATTGCATTCTCATTTTCAGTTTTTAACTACAAAATTGTCGACCTGATGAGGAGATTTGAAAATATAAAATGCATGATGACTGCAGCTTATTGTCTCAGCTACAACATATTTATGTTTCAGTGGAAATGGAGCAAAATCAGATGAGGTAAAGGTGCTTAAACGTTGTCAAGTCAATGCATGGTTTGAAAAAAAAAATCACCTCCCATAGACATAACACGTAAACTTGTCTGATTTTGAGTCTTTACCTTTAATCACAATTTCTAGTATGATGACGTCATCATATATCAAAACCATCACATGGACTTGAGAGGCAAATGTTCAAAGTACAACATATCTGAATTTGGGATAATATTGAGCTTAAACAACAGAGATACGAGCAAATGAATGTCAGAAACAGTACCTCAAAAAAATCAATTCCACTTTTTTTATATAAAATGACGATTTGATGACGTCATCGCGTTTCTCTGGCAATATTGATACTTGGAATGTTATTTACAATTCATATGCTTTTGTAATATGCAATAGAAATATAGGGTCAACGGACGATTG
Source organism: Diadema setosum (assembly GCF_964275005.1). Taxonomy (NCBI): domain Eukaryota; kingdom Metazoa; phylum Echinodermata; class Echinoidea; order Diadematoida; family Diadematidae; genus Diadema; species Diadema setosum. The sequence goes on from NC_092694.1 coordinate 13,679,955, forward strand.
AAAGAGCTATGACGAAATAAACAAAGACATGTTTTTTCACTATATTTGCAGAAAGACGCGCGTGCGGAATTTCAACTTTGACGCCTGTGCATTCCTTTGTTATGGGTCGAAATCGATCGGAAATCAATGGATACTGTTACTCAAAGTATCAGGAATCCAAATCAGTCAAAAAAATTGCATTTCCATGTTTCTTAAGCGCTCTGCGCGCGAAATTGCGCGGACGGACGCGCACGCGAGAAAATGTTTGAAACGCTTATAATTGTCTGAAACTTCGAGATTTCCCATTGGGAAGTCGTTTTGAGCCTTTTAAAATTTTGACGCGCGCTTACGCGCGCCTAATGATGACCTGGGTAACTAGCGTTAGAAAGTAAGATAGAGCGTGACCTGAACTTTATGTCCAGCGAAAATGATACAGAAATGACATCTAGTTATGAAGTTATGATTGATCATGTGACAAGGTCCGAAAATCACAAAATGGCGCCTAGATGACGTCATAGATATGTTACTGTCATGAAAACCTTATTGTGGCTAGATATTGTTATGAGACATGTTGACTGAAAATGTCATGTCATTCCGTGATGTCATTGTTGAGATATTGACGACACAAAATGTGGCAGAAAGAAAGAAGAATAAAAAAAAAGAGAAATTTTGACAATTACAATAGGTGATACGCTGATAGCGTATCACCTAATAAAAAAAAATAAAGAGAGATTTTGACAATCACAATAGGTGATACGCTGATAGCGTATCACCTAATAAAAAGAAATAAAGAGAGATTTTGACAATCACAATAGGTGATACGCTAAAAGCGTATCACCTAATAATGCTGGAAAAAGAACAACTCGACATGCGAGTCCTCGGAAGAGGCACGGGAAGCCCAAAGAGTGAACACACAAGTATTAACATTGAAAAAAATAGAATCACCAGCCAGTATTGCTGTATTGACAAGTATTGAAATAGAATCATCAAGCTTATGCGCTCTCAATCAAACAGTACAGCTGTATTTATTAAATCTACGCGTCTAATACGTAGACACCATGTCACACTGCTAGACAAGTGATAGTTCAGACAATACGCTCGGAGTGTTTCTGGGTTTGACAAGGTTTGAATCTAGGAAGATAAGTCAGTCAAAAATGAAATAAGACTAATCTTTGTTATATCAAGGCTCGATAGTCCGAGAGTGGAAATTATGGTTTCTCTGCTCCGAGAGAAAATTGCGTATTCATGAACCTTCGGAATTACATATCTGCTGAAAAATGAACTTTAAGGATGTCCAATCTTGGGAATAACGAACTGTAACAGAAGGATCAGAGAATGGTGAAGAATGGAAAGGATAGTGGAAGAATTCAAATGCAGGAATATGAAATTAAGGAAAAGAGAGATAGATAAGAATGAAAGAGAGGAGGTAGGGAATGTGGGGAAAGCAGTTAAGAGATCGAAGGAAGGAAGAGGTCGTATTAACGAACCTTCGGAACTACGAATTACGAAAGAAGGAAGGAATAGGAAAAGAAAGAGGATAAGAAGAAGAGATGACAGCGCAATGATAACCTACAGGATTGGTGAGAAAATGAAAGGAGCGTTCAAGACGCTTTTAACAATTTCACATGAGATAGTCCATAAATCGATCGTAGCATTCAGATTTATGGAATTTGTTGTAATGATAGTACTTACGCAGGTACAGATTTATGGAATTTGTTGTATATGATAGTCCTTACGCAGGTAAATCCATACTTTGAGAAACCTGAGTCATATTACACTGAATAAGGATGGCAAAGGTGCCTGTCACATCCAGTAATGTAGGGATGTGATTCCGTTGCAAATAAGATCAATATCATTTGCTTAAGTTCACCTGTATAGAATTTAAGCATATTTCTTCTTTTTCTCTGCTCTCTTGAGCTCCTTTCAGTATATTTTATTCTGAAACTTTGTACCCAGAATAAGCATTTTATAGCTGTTAAAGTGCAAAAGTCTAGAAATCCGTGGGGGTGGGGGTCTTCTTTAAGAGAAAGGAAGTGTATTTAGCAACAAGTATATTCCGCGATACTTCATGACATTCACAACATTTTCCAAATGAATTAAAATGAATATGTCAGGAGTATTTAATCTAATGAAAATCTTAAACAGTAGGTTAGAAAGTTTCTAAGCTTATTACGAAAAAAAAAACCAGTAATCCGGTCGAGATTATCTTATTCTTTTTTAACATGAATGTTTGGTCTTGAACTAACTTCAAAGAAAGATGTGATAATAAAGCATTTTAAACACTGCTTCGCTCAAGGCAAACAAAACACCTGTTTTGTTGCAATAAGTCAACATTAAACATTTTGTAATTGTACAATCCTTGCAACGAAAAAGTCTGCAGGACAATAATGGCATTATTTTAAATCTTTTAATGCAAATAATTTATAATATCATTTTGCTATCAGAGTATATCTTTGATTTATCACTTTCTAGTGGGTGTCCTCCTGATTTATTAAAATAAGTTAAAGTAATTCGAATCTAAAATAAGATAATCAAACTTATGCTCCAAATCATCATCCTATTTGTCTTTGATATATATCTTAAATCATAATATTGGAGAAAATTGCGAGTAAGCGTTAAGACTTGTTAGTCAATAAAATTCTTATCTCTGCTCAATTTACTTAGGAAAATACTTGCTGCTGATTTACAATTTCTGAATCATTAGATAAAATTGTAAATTCACATCGTACAATTGTTTAATCTATTGGTAATTGTAAACGTTTTGATACAGTTGACCATAATACATTCCTCTATATTTTGTATCATTTTAGGAGTATGGGGCAAAATATGATCATGGAATAAAAATCGTCCTCCTAATATGCAAGAATATGTTTCTATTGACATGATGCCTTCTTTTTTTATTTTCCATTCTTTGCATTGGATTTTATCATTTTATCGTACTTGATTCTAACAGAGAATTTCTTTGATGTTACTGTCCACGAATAAGATCGTCGTATGTTTAATCTGTACAATTGTTTTAATACAAGGCGAACAATAAGGAACAAGCCTGGGATCTAAACTCTCGTCACCTATATAACTTTACCGGGCACTACCACTGATCTGAAGTCAGTTCATGGCAATCTTTGATGGAACGCTGATGTTTGAACACAATCCTAATGCCTCACCTCTTTTTCATTCTGTCTTCATTGTATTCATAACAAGTACTGTACATCGAGTCATAAAAAAGAAGGGAATTATTAGTTTTTGAGGAGAGAGTGAGATTTTTTTTAAAGGAAATCTTTACTATTTCTCAGTAAAATCAAATTCCGTTTGGGCTCATTTAACCGATGTTCTGGTGGAAAATGGCATGAAAGTAATCTTTTATGCCATTGTGAGTGTTGCACTCAAGTGAATAATTTAGGCCTGGCCGATGGTGCAGAATGTTTGAGACTTGTAGTGTCAGATTGACCTCTACCGTGTCAGTGTGGACTCTGAATATTGTGGCGTCCTGTATGATATTGTGGTTCAAAATGGTATCGCATTATTTTTCAAATAGCATTACATGGTCATATCATACTTTTACAGATTATAAGGAGTATTTTGATTGACGTAATCATTTAACGACTAATGGGCTTTTATCAAAAGGACTTACAAGTTAGGTCTGTACATTTATTAGGTCTGTACATATTATAAATACAAAATGGAAAATACTGAACAATCGAAAAAGAAATACACATCTTATAAAAAAAAAAACATTTACTAGAATTTTACGTTTAGAGAAGAAAAATTATTTTTCACGACAGTTGTCAAAATTTCAGTTTGATATTAAAAATACCTGGAAAGTTTTAAATCGGGCGATGAATATACAGAGTAAAAAAGTAGAGATTGATCAAATTAAATCGGATGATAATTTGATCAACAATTCTTTTGATATTGCCAATGTATAACGGTCAGTTGCCATCTTCTTTTTTCTCATTATTTCATTTAAACAAGGATATACAAGGATATACATTATTATCCACGAGGCAATCTGATAAATTTCATCTACAAAATCCTAAAACCTTGATGGCTCTGAAATCTATCAGACACACTGGACCGGATATTTGGAACTCTCTTCCTTCAGAAATTCGAAATCTATGTATTCTTTCAAGAAAGCTGTAAAGACAATGCTGCTCTCTGGATATCAGTGATTGTATAATGTCATCGCAACTGTATTGTATATGAAATTCCCTCGTGGAATTATCGTTGTTCTGATTTATTGCGTAATGTTATGTAACCGACCATGACCTGTAACTGTTCACCTGTACCTCGGTGAGAAAAAACTTTGCCATGCTTCACCATTCAGTGATCCAGGTGATCTAACTTTGTGTATTAGCTAAAGCAGACAGACCTCTCCTCTGTCCTTTCTCCTATCCTATCTCTATGCAAGTCATCCCTCCCCCTATTTTCCTATATGTTATGTATTATGTACGAGGGCTGCATGCAAATCAAGCAATGCTTAAGCTGTAGCCCTTCTGCCTTATACATTGCATCACTGATATGTTCTGTTGTACATTATAAAGGCAATGAAGAAACTATTGCTGTATTTAGATTATTCTAAAGGTAATGAAGAAACTTACTTTGTTAGCAACTAATGTTTATGTATATCCATGTATGGTACCATCAATGTATATGATATAATGTGTATGTATCCGCATGAGCAATGATATAATGCAGGAACCAATCAAATCAAATCAAATCAAATCAAATCAAATGTTTTTAAAGGGATAGTACAGTTTTGGTTGAGATGAGAAATAGGCTTTCGAATTTTTGCAAGATACCAAGAAAACACTTGTGATATAGCACAGAGTATACCATTTTAAGAGGAATTCAAAGTTTATTTGATGAAAATTGGGTTTGGAATAACTGAAACATCCAAAAACAAAGTAAAAAAAAGCGATGGTTACAAAGTGTGGGTCCCACACTTTATTAGAATCGTTCTTTTTTGGATATCTCGGCCATTTCAAAACCAATTTTTATAAAATAAACGTTGAATTCCTCATAAAATTGCATGCTCTTTCATATTTCATATGAAACAAACTCCAGAATTTGACTTGTCTTATGATGAGAATGATACATTACTGCGAGGTAGAGGTTCCGACTATATTTCCCCTCAGGACATATGTACACGTGATTTTTTCAAGATGGAGAACAACTTTTCTATTCTTCATTTCAATATACGAAGTTTGTATAAGAAACTTGACCAACTGAAGACATTTTTGAATTTACACAATGTGGATTTTTCTGTTATAGGTTTGTGCGAAACGTGGCTGTCTGACGTGCCATTTCCCCTAGTTCATTTGAATGGATATTCTCTTGTGTTTAATAATAGAGTAAATAAACATGGAGGGGGTGTGGCTCTTTATGTTCAGAAAGGATTCAATTTTGATTTGATTCAGAATTTATGTCATATGACTGAAGATTTTGAAAGCATTTTTATTGAAATCGACATACCAGCTGGAAAGAATATTTTGATTGGTGAGATTTATAGACCACCAAACTGTAATCATACTGCTTTTTTTGATGTACTGAATTCCGTGTTGAATTCTGAGTCTTTGTATAATAAACATTGTTTTTTAATGGGGGATTTCAATCTTGATTTACTGCAGTATCACGAAAAGCCCTGCTGCCAGGATTTTGTGGACACTATGTTTTCATATGCTTTTACGCCGTGTATAACTAAACCTACCAGAATATTTGATTCAGCGTATACAATTATTGATAATATATTCACTAATATTCATTATCCAACTGATCAAGGTATAATAGTTTCGGATATGTCTGATCATTTCCCGGTGTTTGCTTCCAGTCCATTTATACTAAATCGTTTTAAACCTGCAACTTGGGAAATGAATTCTACAGATCGTGTTATGTCTGAACAAAATATTATAAGATTTAAGGAAAGCCTGTTAAATATTGATTGGTCAGTGGTTCTCAATGCGAATGAGCCTAATGATGCATATGATAAGTTTGTTGATCTGATCGCTCCTCTTTTCTCTTTTCATTTTCCAATAAGATCACAATCTAGATCAAATTATAAAAAGACCACGATCCCCCTGGATATCGAAATCTTTGTTGAGGTCTATCAATTGGAAAAATAAGCTTTTTCATATATTCAAGTCTCACAAAACTGATGCTGCTAAAAGCAAATATACTAGTTATCGTAATTTTCTTACTTCTGTGTTGCGTGAGGCAAAAAAGAAATATTTTTCTTCACTGTTTCTTCTCCATGAGAAGGACATTAAATCCACGTGGAAAGTCATTAATGATGTTCTTCAGAAGAAACGAAATAAATCGGATATCCATAAGATTTGTTTAAATGACATCGAGTTAAGAGATGATAATGAAATCTCTGAAGCGTTTAACTCATATTTTGTGAAGGTTGGATCTAATTTAGCTGATGTTATTCCGGAAACGGACATACTGTTTTCTACGTATTTAAGTCATCGCAATAATCAATCTTTGTTTTTTATGCCTGTATTAGAATCCGAAATTGTTGACATTGTAAATAATCTTAAAGCCAAAAAAGTACTGGTTATGATGGAATTTCTAATTATCTCCTGAAATATGTTGTACATGAGATTGTTGTACCCCTCGCCCATATATTTAATTTGTCATTACTGAACGGTGTAGTGCCTACTAGGATGAAAATCACTAAAGTTATCCCGATATATAAAAAGGGCCGAGAGGACGAACTGGGAAATTATCGACCAATATCGTTATTAACTTCTTTTTCTAAATTACTTGAAAAGATTGTGTACACACGTGTATTCCGATTCTTAAACGACTGTAATGTAATAGATGATAATCAATTTGGATTTCGTAAAAAGCATTCCACAATTCATGCTATTTTACTCATGCTAGAGAAAATTATCAAAGCGATCGATGCCAAGTGTCACACAGTAGGTATCTTTCTTGACTACTCCAAGGCCTTTGACACAATCAACCATGAAATATTATTGTACAAATTACATCACTATGGGATTCGTGGAAGGGCCTTGGAGTGGTTTAGAAGTTACCTTACTGGAAGAACTCAATTTGTTAGTTTGAATGGCCATGTGTCCAGCTCACAGCCTATAACTTGTGGGGTACCGCAAGGATCCCTTTTAGGTCCTTTATTGTTTATTCTTTATATGAATGACTTTCGCAGTTCGTCCTCTCTGCTCTATTTTCTACTTTTTGCCGATGACACCAGCATTTTTTATTCAAATCGAAACCCTCATGTTTTACTGAATACCATTAATACTGAATTAAAATCAGTATCTAAGTGGATTAAGGCTAATAAATTGTCATTGAATTTGACCAAGACAAAATTTATGGTTTTTAGCAATATAATCAATATTTTACCGGGTAAGTTGGTTGTTAACGACGTGGAATTGAACCAGGTGGAATATATAAAATTCCTTGGTCTTTATATTGATTGTAAGTTAGCATGGAAAGTTCATGTTGATTCATTGCGTAAATTACTATCCAAAAATGTAGGTGTTATGTATAAGTTAAAACAGTATTTTCCTAAACATGTTCTCCATTCATTGTATTCTACTCTATTTTTGCCTTATATAGGTTATGGAATCCTGGCATGGGGAAACTGCTGTACAACTAGACTCAATTCTTTATTACTGATACAGAAAAGAGCTATACGGATAATTAACTTCGCCACATTTTTGGAACACACTAATGTCTTATTCTTTTCCAGTAGAACACTTAAAATCCAGGACTTATATCATTTCAATATCGGGTCATTTATGTATCAGTTAAACTCAGGTGGTCTCCCTGATGTGTTTTCTTCGATGTTCGTCAAAAGTACTGAAGTTCATTCTTACCCTACTAGACAAAAAGATTCTTTTCATCTTTCTCCTGTACGGACCGTATCTGCTTTAAAAACAATAACCACTACAGGACCTAAATTTTGGAATGAGTTGGATAGAGAAATAATCCAATCCCAGTCTCTCTATTCATTTAAGCATAAACTTAAACTAGTTTTTCTGAATTCATATCTATAGCTATTCTTCAATCCTCCTCGACATTCTCTGATCATGCTTCACATTACTGACATTATCGATTATGTAACATGTGCCTCGCTCGTGATTTCTGTATTATCTCCTGAACTTCCTTTGTACACATTTGGTATCTCTGCTATTGTACACTGCATCTGACTTGTACCTCGCTCGGGTGATCACGCAACTCTCAAGAAGTCTTGTGCCGCGGACATTGTTTTCTTTGTTTTTTTCTTTTTCTTTTTACTTTTTGGCGATTATATTTCTCCAATTCACAAATTGTCATTCCTTTAATTACATATACCAAGTAAGAAATAATCTCACATCCGCATCTGGGAATCTACACCCTACAAGCAATGCTTCTATGTAGATTCCTCATATTTCACATGTTTTATTGTCTTATAAGCTGTACTTGACAATTCATCCAGGCTTTTGTATTGTGATGTTTATGTTTTATGTATTTCTTGAAATGTGGAATATGGAACAATAAAAAACAAACAAAAACAATATGAGATTTCTCATTATCTCACATAAAAATGTTAGAAACATGAAATTAGGTCTCAACCAGAACTGTACGATCCCTTTAACTCTTATTTTTCTCAAATAGGTGAATCGCTTGCTCAAGATATCCCGGCCACAGAACAAAATTTTCCTGAATTTTTAGGTCAATGTAACCCTAATTTTATTTTTTTGATTCCAACGAATAGGTATGAAATTATTGATATCGTTTCTTCTGTTAAAAATAAGCGCAGTTCCGGTTATGATGGTATTGATAATTGTATTCTGAAAGGAGTTATATCTGCAATTGCAGACCCTTTGACTTATATCTTTAATTCATTAATTTCTCATGATATATTTCCTGATAAACTGAAATTGGCGAAAGTAATACCAATATATAAGAAGGGTGACAAACTGGATGTCAGCAATTATCGCCCAATTTCTTTATTATCTTCATTGACTAAAGGATTAGAAAAAAAATAACTTATATTAGAATTTTTTAATTTTTTTAATTTGCATAAAATTTTTACAACGTCTCAGTTTGGATTTCGAGAAAAACATAGCACTATTCATGCAATCGTTCATTTCGTTGATAACGTGGTTAACGCAATTGACAACCACTCTCATTTAATTAGTTTTTTTTTTTTTTTTTTTTTTGGGGGGGGGGGGGGGGGGACTTCTCCAAGGCCTTCGATACAATTAATCATAATATTTTACTTTATAATTTATCGCATTATGGAATACGTGGGAAGGCCTTGGAGTGGTTTAAGATTTATTTAGGTAATAGTGAACAGTTTGTTACTATCAAAGATAATAATTCAGTTATAAGAGATGTCAAGTGTGGTGTTCCACAGGAAAGTCCTTTAGGACCGTTGTTATTCATAGTATATATCAATGATTTTTCTTCTGTTTCTGAAGTACTTTCTTTTATTCATTTTGCAGATGATACCACTGTTATCTTTGCTCACAATGATGTTGATATTTTAGTCCAAAATGTTAATACAGAAATGTTAAAAGTTACTAATTGGGTCAGGGCTAATAAATTATCATTGAATGTTCAAAAAACAAAATATATGCTTTTGAGTAACACTGTCGAGGTATTAAATTGTAATATAGTTTTAGATGATTTTGATTTAGAAAGTGTATCAGACTTTAAATTTCTTGGTATAATTGTTGACAATAAACTTTCTTGGAAAACACATATTGATCATATCTGTAAAATCATTTCACGTAATACAGGTGTTTTGAACAGATTGAAAGTTTATATTCCTTAAAAGCCATTACTTATTTATTGTTATACTCCACTTTGATATTGCCTTATTTGACTTATGAAATTTTAGCTTGGGGAATACTCATCAGACCCTCTTGAATAGAGTGTTGTTACTTCAGAAAAAGGCCCTCTGTATTTATTTGTCATTCTCCTACACGTTCACATACAAATTTACTGTTTGCTTCTAATAAGTTACTAAAAATAAATGAGTTGTTTTTATTCAATTTAGCTCAATTTATGTACATGTTTAACAACAGTTTACTTCCATCTATTTTTGATTCAGTGTTCCTTAAAAACCAATCATTTCTCTCCTACCCTATTCAACGTTCAAATGAATTTCATTTAGCTTTTTTCCGAACAATTTTAGGGAAAAATTCATTTTTCTACAGGGGTCCAAACTACTGGAATTCTTTGAACCACGACATAAAAACAGCTCCCTCTTTGTATTCATTTAAACGGAAATTAAAAGTTTTTCTTTTGCAACTTTACAATAACATCTGTCATGAATCGGATTAGTTTTACAAGTTATTCATTTTGATACCCCTTTTGTAAAATCCGCATAGTTGCTTACACATTGTCGCTCGTACTGGCTGACCACCGCCAAGTTCGTGAATAAAGTTTTGGGTTAAGTTAGTCATGCAGTTGATGGATTTTTCTTCGAGATCTGCACTCTATACGCTTATATAATGAGGGAGTTCTTTTCTTCTTGTCTAGTTTATGTCTTGTTTTTGTTTTCCATCGTCCAACTCCCGTGTATCGTTATCTCCGTCGTGCTAGTCTTGCTACCTGTCGTAGCCTGCCTTTTGCGTTTAACTAGCCTCGTCGATGTCCCATACATGTCACTTTATGTCTGTTTATATGTTAGTGTTGTCATTTTGTGTTTTTTTCCCTTTTCTGTCTGACTCTTTAATGGGCTTCCATTTCTATTTCTATTTTGTCAATGTTTTTAAACATTTTTTTCCTCTCTATTTTTTTTTCTTTTTCTGCTGTTTCAATTATTAGGTGATACGCTATCAGCGTATCACCTATTGTGATTGTCAAAATCTCTCTTTATTAGGTGATACGCTATCAGCGTATCACCTATTGTGATTGTCAAAATCTCTCTTTATTAGGTGATACGCTATCAGCGTATCACCTATTGTGATTGTCAAAATCTCTCTTTATTAGGTGATACGCTATCAGCGTATCACCTATTGTGATTGTCAAAATCTCTCTTTATTAGGTGATACGCTATCAGCGTATCACCTATTGTGATTGTCAAAATCTCTCTTTATTTTTAGGTGATACGCTATCAGCGTATCACCTATTGTGATTGTCAAAATTTCTCTTTTTTTTTATTCTTCTTTCTTTCTGCCACATTTTGTGTCGTCAATATCTCAAGAATGACATTACGAAATAACATGACATTTTCAGTCAACATGTCTCATGACAAAATCTAGCCACAATAAGGTTTTCATGACAGTAACATATCTATGACGTCATCTAGGCGCCATTTTGTGATTTTCGGACTTTGTCACATGATCGATCATAACTTCATAACTAGATGTCATTTCTGTATCATTTTCGGTGGACATGAAGTTCAGGTCACGCTCTATCTTACTTTTTAACGCTAGTTACACAGGTCATCATTACGCGCGCGTAAGCGCGCGTCAAAATTTTAAAAGGCTCAAAACGACTTCCCAATGGGAAATCTCGAAGTTTCAGACAATTTTAAGCGTTTCAAACATTTTCTCGCGTGCGCGTCCGTCCGCGCAATTTCGCGCGCAGAGCCCGTAAACAACATGAAAATGCAATTTTTTTGACTGATTTGGATTCCTTATACTCTGAGTAACAGTATCCATTGATTTCCGATCGATTTCGACCTATAACAAAGGAATGCACTGGCGTCAAAGTTGAAATTCCGCGTGCGCGTCTTTCTGCAAATATAGTGAAAAAACATGTCTTTGTTTATTTCGCCATAGCTCTTTAAATCGTCCGTTGACCCTATATTTCTATTGCATAGTACAAAAGTATATGAATTGTAAATAACATTCCAAGTATCAATATTGCCAGGAATACGCGACGACGTCATCATATCGTCATTTTAAATAAAAAAAGTGGAATTGATTTTTTTGAGGTACTGTTTCAGACATTCATTTGCTCGTATCTCTGTTGTTTAAGCTCAATATTATCCCAAATTCAGATATGTTGTACTTTGAACACTTGCCTCTCAAGTCCATGTGATGGTTTTGAAATACGATGACGTCATCATACTAGAAATTGTTATTAAATGTAAAGACTCAAAATCAGACAAGTTTACGTGTTATGTCTATGGGAGGTGATTTTTTTTTAAACCATGCATTGACTTGACAACGTTTAAGCACCTTTACCTCATCTGATTTTGCTCCATTTCCTCTGAAACATACGTATGTTGTAGCTGAGACAATAAGCTTTAGTAATCGTGCATTTTATGTTTTCAAATCTCCTCATTAGGTTGATAATTTTGTAGTTTAAAACTGAAAATGAGAATGCACTCTGTACAGAACGATTCCCAATTTTTCTTTGCAACTGTATATTGATCGAATCCACGCTGCCACTTGTGAGAAGTTGAATAGCGCCATCACAAGTCAACTAGTCTCGAGACTATTATTATATATTTAAGTTTCGCATTCACTCTTCAGGACAGCCGTGTGGCGTAATCGCTTAGCGCTGGGTGTTCATAACGCCATACCGGAAGGTGAGAAGTTCGACTCCCGCAGGACTTTTCCTGTTCTTTTTGTTTTTCTTTTCTTTTTTTTTCGGCAGGTCAGCTTTACTCCGATGTCATTTATCATATTATTTTATCAAGTGTACGTAACCCGTGAACACGGCTGCTCTATTTCCCTTGTATTGTATTGGAGTTTGGAGATTGGGTTTGCTTCATTAATTTTGTCACACTTAATGTTGTAAATTGCCCCTTGTTACAGTGTCCCGCTTGCCACCTTTCGTTTGCTCTTTCCTTTTCTCTTCATTGGTTATTGTTATACTGTAACAGGATAGGTAGGAACATGTACGTTTGAATAACTTGCTTGAATTGGAGCTGAATTGATTAACTCTAGTCCAGGTGTATGGCGTCTCGCTCATCTCTTTGAAATTCCAGGTTGTTATTGTTTGACCCAATAACGGAGATGTAGACAGGTTTTATGTTGCTATAGAGGTATCTTGTGCCACATGAATGGAAGGCATCACTGTTTAGTAGTAGTAATGAACTTTTTCATGTTGTAAATGATATAAAGATATGAATTTCACATCCAGTCTTCGGGACAGCCGTGTGGCTTTATAGTCGCTTAGCGCGCTGCATGGTCATTATGCACTACCTTAGGACGAGATGTTCGAGACCCGCAGGACGCTATTATTTTTTTTCTCTCTCTTTCTTTGTTTTTCTTTTGGCAGTTCAGCTTCATTCCGATGTCATTACCCCACAACACACAGTCACTCAAGTTCCCTTTTTTTTTTGTCGGAGGCTGGAGGTTGGATTTGCTTCATTTATCATACGTAATGTTGTAAATTGCCCTTGGTATACAGTGCCCCGATTGCCACCTTTCGTTTTCTCTTTCCTTTTCTCTACGTTTGTTCCTGTTACACTGCACAAGACAGGTCGGGAAATAATTTACATAACTCAACTGGAGCAGGAATGGCAACTGAATAAATTAACTCTAGGCCAGGTGTATGGCGTCTAGCTCATCTCTTTGCAATTCCAGATTGTTATTGTTTGACCCAATAGCGGAATTGTAGACAGGTTTTATGTTGCCATAGAGGTATCTTGTGCCACATGAGTAGAAGGCATCACTGTTTAGTAGTAGTAATGAACTTTTTCATGTCCCTCCATGTCAGTTATAGGGGTTATAGGGGTTGTGTGTCTATCTGCCAAAGAAAAGGAAAACTTATTTTCGTCATGGCTGTTTCTCTATACGTAGCCGTAGGTGATGAGTGTTGTTGGTATCTGAGCAGTGAATAACACAACATCAGGCTGAAATCCCCCTTAGTTATACGCGCTAAGCGTTCAATTGATATTTATCATCTTGATTTATGTAGTCAATCACTGCTAATGGACGGTTACAGAATTATGTTATGACACCTTTCACTGAAAGTTTGTAAAGCAAAGTTTGTGGACAAGGCAAGCAATTGTACATGAATAATACCATTGATTTCAGAGGGAAATTATGGTATACCTAAATGTAAGGGTACAATTGCTTTGGAATTGCTGAGACAATATTATCTTGGCACGAGGGCTTCCACTTCTAATAACAGATCCCTTTGAAGATGTGTCAGTCACGGGTGATCGTCATGATTCACCTTTCACGTAGAAGGTATACGTTCCACAGTCTTAGTTCGAGAAGACTTACCATCATACTTCAAATTGTGATTAAAGGTAAAGACTCAAAATCAGACAAGTTGACGTGTTATGTCTATGGAAGGTGATTTTTTTTTTTTAACCATGCATTGACTTGACAACGTTTAAGCACCTTTATCTCAGCTGATTTTGCTCCATTTCCTCTGAAACTTAAGTATGTGGTAGCTCAGACAATAAGCTGCAGTAATCATGCATTTTATTTTTCAAATCTCCTCATCAGGTTGATAATTTTGCAGCTAAAAACTGAAAATGAGAATGGAATGTGGACAAAACGATTCCTGAATCATCTTTCACGTATAAGCTTACGTTCCTCATATTTTCTCGTCAAGACGTACTGTCATGGCCGAGAGGATAAAGGCGACGTCACAAGAGACGTGAGGTTGCACACGTACGGGTTCGAACCCCATAAGAGCACGAAACAAAATATTTATATCTTTTGCTTTTTTCCTTTTATGGAGTATTCACCTTCGTCCATGTAGAAATCACGTTTTCATGTAAACGTACACACACACACACACACACACACACACACACACAATATCCCTTTGTTTTTTGTTGGAGACCACATTGCTTTGACAGGCAACTTGGACTTGAAATTACAAATGTTAAAGTGAAGATGACTTTTAAAAGACCGCATGGCCATGTTTGATTTTTTTTTTTACAATATAAAGACCTATTGGTAAATATTCATTCACATATCCTTTCCAATCAACTTACTTGGACACGCCGACACCACTACACGAAATTTTCAATTAGTTGCATGACAGAAACAATTTCATCTGAATTATGTAGGACTGTATAAAGAATTGGACTTCACGAACATTTCTCAATATTACTTCAAGTCGCTACTTTACATTATTTTCGTTGTCGATCACTGAAAATGAGAATGGAATCTGGTTGAAACGATTCCCGATTTATCTTTGTAACTGTATATTGATCGAATCCACGCGGCCACTCGTGGGAAGTTGAATAGCGCTATCAGTCACTTGACGTATATAGCCAAAAAACTGAATATCAATGTATAGCATACATAGATATATTTAAGTTTCGCACAAGATCTTCGGATCTTCCGTGTGGCAGAATTGCTTAGCACGCTGCGTGTTTATAATGCCCGACCGGAAGGAGAGAAGTTAATCGAGTCCCGCAGGACTTTTTCCTTTTATTTCTTTTTTCTTTCTTTTTTTCTGCAGTTCAGCTTCACTCTGATGTCATGAACACAGCTACTCTATTTCCCTTGTTTTGTATTGGAGTTTGGAGGTTGGGTTTGCTTCTTTAATTTTGTCACACGTAATGTTGTAAATTGCCCCTTGAATTAAAACAGTACCCCGCTTGCCACCATTCGTTTTCTCTTTACTTTTCTCTTCATTTGTTCTTGTTATACTGTAGCAGGATATTTAGGAACGTGTACGTTTATATAATTAACAGGAATGGGAACTGAATTAATTAACTCTAGTCCAGGTGCATGGCGTCTCGCTTATCTCTTTGGAATTCCAGGTTGTTATTGTTTGACCAAATGACGGAGTTAAAGACAGGCAGGGAAGGAAGTGACGTGATATTGCTTCATAATGAGGAATTTCGGGCAACACCTTTCCAAGTGTAGTGATTATGACGGCGTTCTCTGTCGTTTATTTTCGTCATGGTTGTTTCACTAGTTCAGCCATAGGTGACATATGTTGTTGGCATCTGGGAGAATAGAACAGATCTGTACCAAACTGGAATAGCCCTATAAGCAATGTGGTAAGCGTTCAATTTTTTTACATTATCTTTCTTCTTTAAAGTCAGTCACTACTGATCGAAACACACAATATAATATGACACGTTCTACTGGTAGTTTAGGAAAAGGGAGTTACTGCACGATGCAATGATAAATGTGCTACCATTGATTTTAGAGACGTCATTGTGGTGTGGTACTGGTGATGGTAAGGGAACCATAGATTGCTTTTAAAGTAATGAGACAATCATTGGACCTTTGCATCAAGACCGTATTCCCATCTAGAATATAATGCATGTTCGTGCGGCGTTTTTTTTTTTAATCCTGACGTGGGCATTTTCTTTTTCTTGTTTTTAATTCAAGAATGTTATATCTAAATTTGTTTCTTTCCCCTAACATTTTTTTTTTGTTGAATATAAAGTTGGACGTTCCGTGACCGAGGAGAAAAGCAGCGATTTAGTTACAGTTTCAATGCATCTTGTTTACCATCTTCTCTTACATTAAATTGATGGTTTTTATATTTGACATGGTCTGTCTATTTGCCAGTTTATGCTCATAAAACACTGCTATAACAACTAATACATTTGCTTCACTTGTCACACGCAATGATATGGATTGCAGTTGTGCATGCAGTTTTCCTTTTGCCACCTCTCGTTTTTCTCTCCCCCTTTCCCTCACTTTGGTTTTGTTATACTGCAGATGGGAATGATTCAATGATTACAATAACATAACCCAACTTGAGGTAGGAATGAAAACTGAATAAATAAACTCTAGGCCAGGTGTATATAGCGTCTCGCTCATATCTTTGAAATTTCAGGTTGTCATTGTTCGACCAACGGAGTTGAAGACAGGCTTTATGTTGCTATAGAGGTATCTCGCGCCACATGAATGGAATGCATACGCTGTTTAGTATTAGTAATGAACTTTTTCATGTCCATCCCTGCCAATAAAAGTGTGTTTGACGAGGTTCTGTGTCATTCTGCCTACGAGAAAACAAAGTTTTATTTTCGCCATGGCTGTTTCGCTATGCGTAGCCGTGGGTAATGGATGTTGTTGGCATCTGGGCAGTAAAGAACCGAGTATCATGCTATAATACCCCCCCCCCCCCCCCGTTAGGTTCTAAGCGTTCAATACAGTGATATATCTTTCTTCTTTATTATATCAATCACTGCCGATGGAATTACAGAATTATGTTATGACACGTTTCACTGAAAGCTTAAAAAACAAAGTTTATGCACGATACAAGTAATGGTGCATGAGTCATATAGACCATTGATTTTATGTGAGAAATTATGATATGCCTATAGAAGGGGTGTCATTGATTAGGAATTAATGAAACGATTAAGCACTCCTTCCACTTCTAACTGTCCCCTTTGAATGTGTGTCGATCACGTGAGATCGTCATAAATTATCATTCACGTATAAGCTTACGTTCAAAGTGTACTCTTAGTTAGAGGAGACCTATAGTTACATGGTTAAAGGCGATGTCTCTTTCGCTGGAGCCGTACGTTTGGCCCATTTTTCTTTTGCCCTTTTCTCTTTAATTGAGGTATCACTTTCGTCCAGGATAAATCACATTCTCATGTAAACAGACTCACTTGCTCTATATCCCTTGTTTTGTATCGGAGGCTTCATTGGTTTTAATGCTGGTAAATCTCACAGGCTTGTATATAGCTGTAAGAGATCTCTGAACTGAGCATTGTAATAGCAAGATTAGAGGGAGTCATATTGGTTATGTAAATAATGGTCAAAGGTCATGTTTTAAAAGGCCACTGTTAATGCCAGGATGGTTATAAACATTTAATTGTCATATTTTATTTGTACGTGCCGAGGATCGCTTGGACCCCGTTTACAGTGCGAGGCTCTGCCGCGGCTCGGCCGCGCCGAGCCCACCTTCATTTCGGTGTAAACGCGCAAAAGGCCAAATGCGGGGCCAAAATTGGCCTCGCATTATGCCACGCTCTGGAGGTGGTCTCGGCCGCGGTCGAGCCGCGGTCGCGCCCGGCCTTTTTCTCAGTGTAAGCGCAAACTGGGCTAAATGCGCGGCCAATTTTAGTCTGGCTTCCAAACCCTCGCCTATACTATTTCGCTATTCAGGATATTAACCACTTTAACGTCGAAAACTAGGATAGTTTAAGGTGGTTTTGTCCTGCAAAGGATTTTCTCCTTCGGCAAAGGCCTTTGCCCGAACGGCGACTTCGTCGCCACGGAATTCAGTTGGCAAAGGATCTGAAAAAAAGACAATACCAAATTGCGTTTGTTTAAAAGTAGAGCGCCACTACGACAAAATATTGAAAGGTTTGAATCAAAAGTGCGGCCGAGCCCGGCAGTGTAAACGGACTAAATTGCGGGGCTCGGCCTCGTAATTGAGGTTGGCCTTGGCCGCGGCTCAGCCGCGGCTCGGCCCAGCCCCGCACCGTAAACGGGGTCTAAGTTTATGCACTGTACGAACTCAAAAAGTCCGTAAATCGATTTAGTCGCACACGCACAGAATTTCCACTTAGTTTGTGTGACAGAAAAACAAATGTGATCTGAATAATGTAGGCCCAAAAAAGTTCAACTAAGTATCTCATTATAACTTCAATGTGCTATATTACATTCTTTTCTTTGTCGATCACGGATGACCGACATCTGATGAACCCAAGCGTATCACCTAACTCGTCTTCAGTGTGACGAGTTTCATATCTCGTTTTTTATTCTTCTTTCTTTCTGGACAATTTTGTGTCGTCAATATCTCAAGAATGACATTACGAAATAACATGACATTTTCAGTCAACATGTCTCATGACAAAATCTAGCCACAATAAGGTTTTCATGACAGTTACATATCTATGACGTCATCTAGGCGCCATTTTGTGATTTTCGGACCTTGTCACATGATCGATCATAACTTCATAACTAGATGTCATTTCTGTATCATTTTCGGTGGACATGAAGTTCAGGTCACGCTCTATCTTACTTTTTAACGCTAGTTACACAGGTCATCATTACGCGCGCGTAAGCGCGCGTCAAAATTTTAAAAGGCTCAAAACGACTTCCCAATGGGAAATCTCGAAGTTTCAGACAATTTTAAGCGTTTCAAACATTTTCTCGCGTGCGCGTCCGTCCGCGCAATTTCGCGCGCAGAGCCCGTAAGCAACATGAAAATGCAATTTTTTTGACTGATTTGGATTCCTGATACTTTGAGTAATAATATCCATTGATTTCCGATCGATTACGACCTATAACAAAGGAATGCACTGGCGTCAAAGTTGAAATTCCGCGTGCGCGTCTTTCTGCAAATATAGTGAAAAAACATGTCTTTGTTTATTTCGCCATAGCTCTTTAAATCGTCCGTTGACCCTATATTTCTATTGCATATTACAAAAGTATATGAATTGTAAGTAACATTCCAAGTATCAGTATTGCCAGGAAAACGCGATGACGTCATCATATCGTCATTTTAAATCAAAAAAGTGGAATTGATTTTTTTGAGGTACTGTTTCTGACATTCATTTGCTCGTATCTCTGTTGTTTAAGCTCAATATTACCCCAAATTCAGATATGTTGCACTTTGAACATTTGCCTTTCAAGGCCATGTGATGGTTTTGAAATATGATGACGTCATCATACTAGAAATTGTGATTAAAGGTAAAGACTCAAAATCAGACAAGTTTACGTGTTATGTCTATGGGAGGTGATTTTTTTTTAAACCATGCATTGACTTGACAACGTTTAAGCACCTTTACCTCATCTGATTTTACTCCATTTCCTCTGAAACATAAATATGTTGTAGCTGAGACAACAAGCTTTAGTAATCATGCATTTTATGTTTTCAAATCTCCTCATCAGGTTGACAATTTTGCAATTTAAAACTGAAAATGAGAATGCAATCTGTACGGAACGATTCCCAATTTTTCTTTGCAACTGTATATTGATCGAATCCACGCTGCCACTTGTGGGAAGTTGAATAGCGCCATCACAAGTCAACACTGTCACGATAGTATTTAGATTTAAGTTTCGCACTCGATCTTCAGGACAGCCATGTGGCATAATCGGTTAGCGCGCTGGTTGTTCATAACGCCATACCGGAAGGCGAGAGGTTCGACTCCCGCAGGACTTTTATCCGTTCTTTCTTTTTTTTCTCTTTTTTTTCGGCAGTTCAGCTTTACTCCGATGTCATTTATCGTATTACTTTATCAAGTGTACGTAACCCGTGAACACGGCTGCTCTATTTCCCTTGTTTTGTATTGGAGTTTGGAGATTGGGTTTGCTTCATTAATTTTGTCACACTTAATGTTGTAAATTGCCCCTTGTTACAGTGTCCCGCTTGCCACCTTTCGTTTGCTCTTTCCTTTTCTCTTCATTGGTTATTGTTATACTGTAACAGGATAGGTAGGAACATGTACGTTTAAATAACTTGCAGGAATGGGAGCTGAATTGATTAACTCTAGTCCAGGTGTATGGCGTCTCGCTCATCTCTTTGAAATTCCAGGTTGTTATTGTTTGACCCAATAACGGAGTTGTAGACAGGCTATATGTTGCTATAGAGGTATCTTGTGCCACATGAATGGAAAGCATCACTGTTTAGTAGTAGTAATGAACTTTTTCATGTTGTATATGGTATAAATATTTAAGATAAATATATATATATATATATATATATATATATATAAAAAGATTAAAGATAAATTTCACATCCAATCTTCGGTACAGCCGTGTGGCTTTATAGTCACTTAGCGCGCTGCATGGTCATTATGCACTACCTTAGGACGAGATGTTCGAGACCCGCAGGACGCTATCATTTTTTTCTCTCTCTTTCTTTGTGTTTCTTTTGGCAGTTCAGCTTTATTCCGATCGATGTCATTTATCGTATTATCTTATCAATTATACTACCCCACGACACACAGTCGCTCAAGTTCCTCTAGGTTGGATTTGCTTCATTTATCATACGTATTGTTTAAATTGCCCTTGGTACAGTGCCCCGCTTGCCACCTTTCCTTTTCCCTTTCCTTTTCTCTACGTTTGTTCCTGTTATATTGTCACAAGACAGGTCGGAAAATAATTTGCATAACTCAACTGGAGCAGGAATGGCAACTGAATGAATTAACTCTAGGCCAGGTGTATGGCGTCTCGCTCATCTCTTTGAAATTCCAGGATGTTATTGTTTGACGCAATAACGGAGTTGTAGACAGGTTTTATGTTGCTATAGAGGTATCTTGTGCCACATGAGTAGAAGGCATCACTGTTCAGTAGTAGTAATGAACTTTTTCATGTCCCTCCATGTCAATTATAGTGTGGTTTAAAGGGGTTGTGTGTCTATCTGCCAAAGAAAAGGAATAACTTATTTTCGTCATGGCTGTTTCTCTATACGTAGCCGTAGGTAATGAGTGTTGTTGGTATCTGAGCAGTGAAGAACAGAGCATCAGGCTAAAATCCCCCTTAGTTATACGCGCTAAGCGTTCAATTTGATATATCTTTCTTTATGAAGTCAATCCCTGCTAATGGAGTTACAGAATTATGTTATGACACGTTTCACTGAAAGTTTGTAAAGCAAAGTTTATGGACAAGGCAAGCAATTGTACATGAATATACCTACCATTGATTTCAGAGGGAAATTATGGTATGCATAAATGTAAGGGTATCATTGCTTTGGAATTGCTGAGACAATATGCTTGGCACGAGGGCTTCCACTTCTAATAACTGATCCCTTTGAAGATGTGTCGGTCACGGGTGATCGTCATGATTCATCTTTCACGTAGAAGCTTGCGTTCCACACTCTTGGTTCAAGAAGACTTACCATCATACTTCAAATTGTTATTAAAGGTAAAGACTCAAAATCAGACAAGTTTACGTGTTATCTCTATGGGAGGTGATTTTTTTTTTTATGTGCATTAACTTGACAACGTTTAAGCACCTTTATCTCAGATGATTTTGCTCCATTTCCTCTGTAACTTAAGTGTGTGGTAACTGAGACAATAAGCTGCAGTAATCATGCATGTTATTCTTTGAAATCTTATTAGTTTGACAATTTTGCAGTTTAAAACTGAAAATGAGAATGGAATGTGGACAAAACGATTCCTGATTCATCTTTCACATACATAAGTTTACGTTCCTCTTTTTTTCCTCGTCGAGACGTATGGCCGAGTGGTTAAAGGCGACGTCTCAGAGACGTGAGGTTGCACACGTGCGGGTTCGAACCCCACAAGATCACGAAACAAATTACTTAGCTATTTTACTTTTTTTTTCTTCAATTTTGTATTACATATATCGTCCATGTAGAAATCACATTCGTATATAAACGCACCTATACACACACACAGACACACACACACACACCATATCCCTCTTTTTTGTGTTGGAGACCATATTGCTTCGACTGCTGCAAAATTTTGCAGGCTGACTTTGTCAAACTGATCATAATATGTAATGACAACGACGAAGGTGTTGTACTTTGAACAATTGTCTTTCAAGACCACATCATTGTTTTGTACTTTAATGACGTCATCACACTGAAAATTGTGATTAAAGGCAAGGTATCAAAACCAGCCGATTATAGGTTTTATGTTTACGGCACATATTTTTCCCAAGTTGCCAGAAATGGCATAGCGACATCAGTAGTTACAAGGCCGCATTTCCGTCTAGCAATGCAATACATGTTCACGCGGCCACGTTGGTTGAGTGGGCATTGACTTTTCTCCCTGTAATATCTATACATTTCTTTTTTGCCTTACCATTTCCGTGGATGTCCCGTGGCCGAGAGGTTAGGGAAACGGTTTTGCATGCAAACTCAATTATAACTTCAAGGTGTCTATATCACATTCTTTTCTTTGTCGATCACAGATGACCGACATCTGATAACCCCAAGCGTATCACCTAACTCGTCAGTCTGACGAGTTTCATATCTCGTTTCTTATTCTTCTTTCTTTCTGGCCTATTTTGTGTCGTCAATATCTCAAGAATGACATTACGGAGTAACATGACATTTTCAGTCAACATGTCTCATGACAATATCTAGCCACAATAAGGTTTTCATGACAGTAACGTATCTATGACGTCATCTAGGCGCCATTTTGTGATTTTCGGACCATGTTACATGATCGATCATAACTTCATAACTAAAGGTCCTTTCTGTATCAGTTTTTGTGGACATAAAGTTCAGGTCACGCTCTATCTTTCTTTCTCTGATGCTAATTACCTAGGACGTCATCTAGGACGCGTAAGCGCGCGTCAAACATTTAAAAGGCTCAAAACAACTTTCCAATGGGAAATCTCGAAGTTTCAGACAATCTTAAGCGTTTCAAACAATTTTGCGCGTGCGCGTCCGTCCGCGCATTTTCGCGCGCACAGCGCGTCAGTAACATGAAAATGCACATTTTTTGACTGATCTGGATTCCTGATACTTTGAGTAACAATATCCATTGATTTCTGATCGATTTTGACAAATAACAAAGCAATGCACTGTCGTCAAAGTTGAAATTTCGCGTGCGCATCTATATGCAAATATAGTGAAAAAACATGTCTTTGTTTATTTCGCCATAGCTCTTTAAAACGTCAGGTGACCCTATGTTTTTATTGCATATTACAAAAGCATATGAATTGAAAATAACGTTTCAAGTATCATTATTTCCATAATTACAATATGACGTCATCATATCGTCATCTGAAATCAAAAAAGTGGAATTAATTTTTTTAAGGTACTGTTTCTGACATTCATTTGCTCGTATCTCTGTTGTTTAAGCTCAATATTATCCCAAATTCAGATATGTTGTACTTTGAACATTTGCCTTTTAAGTCCATGTCATGCTTTTGATATTTGATGACGTCATCATACCTTAAATTGTGATTAAAGGTAAAGACGCAAAATCGGACAAGTTTACGTGTATTGTCTATGGGAGGTGATTTTTTTTTAAAGCATCAATTGACTTAACAACGTTTAAGCACCTTTATCTCAGCTGATTTTGCTTCATTTCCTCTGAAACTTTAATATGTTGTAGCTGAGACAATAAGCTGCAGTAATCATGCATTTTATTCTTTGAAATCTCCTCATCAGATTGACAATTTTGCAGTTTAAAACTGAAAATGAAAATGGAATGTGGACAAAACGATTCCCCATGTATCTTTCACATACATAAGTTTACGTTCCCCATATTTTCTCGTCGAGACGTATGGCCGAGTGGTTAAAGGCGCCGTCTCAGAGACGTGAGATTGCGGGTTCGAACCCCACAAGATCACGAAACATTTTTTTTTATTTTACTTTTTTTTCTTCAATTTTGTATTACATATTCGTTCATGTAGAAATCACGTTCGTATATAAACGCACCTATATACACTCACAGACACACACACACGCCATATCCCTCTTTTTTGTGTGTTGGAGACCACATTGCTTCGACTGCAGCAACACTTTGCAGGTTGACTTTGTCAAACCGATCATAGTATGTACTGACGACGACTGAGGTGTTGTACTTTGAACAATTGTCTTTCAAGACGATGTCATTGTTTTGTAATTTGATGACGTCATTACACTGAAAATTGTGATTAAAGGCAAGGTATCAAAACCAGCCGATTATAGGTTTTATGTCTGCGGGACGTATTTTTCCCAAGTTGCCAGAAATGGCATAGTGACCTCAGTCGTTACAGGGCCGCTTCTCCGTCTAGCAATGCAATAGATGTTCACCAGGCCACGTTAGTTGAGTGGGCATTGACTTTCCCCCTGTTATATCTATACATTGTTGGTTTTTTTTTTTTTTGTCTTACCATTTCCGGGGATGTCCCGTGGCCGAGTGGTTACAGAAACGGTTTCGCATGCACGCTCAATATAACTTCAAGGTGCCTATATCACATTCTTTTCTTTGTCGATCACAGATGACCGTCATCTGATGACCACAAGCGTATCACCTAACTCGTCCTCAATGTGACGAGTTTTCATGTCTCGTTTTTTTTTATTCTTCTTTCTTTCTGGACAATTTTGTGTCGTCAATATCTCAAGAATGACTTTACGAAATAACATGACATTTTCAGTCAACATGTCTCATGACAAAATCTAGCCACAATAAGGTTTTCATTACAGTAACATATCTATGACGTCATCTAGGCGCCATTTTGTGATTTTCGGACCTTGTCACATGATCGATCATAACTTCATAACTAGATGTCATTTCTGTATCATTTTCGGTGGACATGAAGTTCAGGTCACGCTCTATCTTACTTTTTAACGCTAGTTACACAGGTCATCATTACGCGCGCGTAAGCGCGCGTCAAAATTTTAAAAGGCTCAAAACGACTTCCCAATGGGAAATCTCGAAGTTTCAGACAATTTTAAGCGTTTCAAACATTTTCTCGCGCGCGCGTCCGTCCGCGCAATTTCGCGCGCAGAGCCGGTAAGCAACATGAAAATGCATTTTTTTTGACTGATTTGGATTCCTGATACTTTGAGTAACAATATCCATTGATTTCCGATCGATTTCGACCTATAACAAAGGAATGCACTGGCGTCAAAGTTGAATTTCCGCGTGCGCGTCTTTCTGCAAATATAGTGAAAAAATATGTCTTTGTTTATTTCGCCATAGCTCTTTAAATCGTCCGTCGACCCTATATTTCTATTGCATATTACAAAAGTATATGAATTGTAAATAACATTCCAAGTATCAATATTGCCAGGAAAACGCAATGACGTCATCATATCGTCATTTTAAATAAAAAAAGTGGAATTGATTTTTTTGAGGTACTGTTTCTGACATTCATTTGCTCGTATCTCTGTTGTTTAAGCTCAATATTATCCCAAATTCAGATATGTTGTACTTTGAACATTTGCCTCTCAAGTCCACGTGATGGTTTTGAAATATGATGACGTCATCATACTATAAATTGTGATTAAAGGTAAAGACTCAAAATTGGACAGGTTTACGTGTTATGTCTATGGGAGGTGATTTTTTTTAGAACCATGCATTCACTTGACAACGTTTAAGCACCTTTACCTCAGCTGATTTTGCTTTATTTCCTCTGAAACTTAAGTATGTTGTAGCTCAGACAATAAGCTGCAGTCATCATGCATTTTATATTTTCAAATCTCCTCATCAGGTCGACAATTTTGTAGTTAAAGACTGAAAATGAGAACGCAATCTGTACGGAACGATTCCCGATTGTTCTTTGCAACTGAATATTGGTCGAATCCACGCGGCCACTTGTGGGAAGTTGAATAGCGCCATCTCAATCAGCAGTGTCACGATAGTATTATCATATATTTAAGTTTCTCATGGGATCTTCAGGATAGCCGTGTGGCGTAATCGCTTAGCGCGCTGGGTGTTAATAACTCCATACCCGGACGGCGAGAAGTTC
The DNA here is from genome assembly GCF_964275005.1 of Diadema setosum. Taxonomy (NCBI): domain Eukaryota; kingdom Metazoa; phylum Echinodermata; class Echinoidea; order Diadematoida; family Diadematidae; genus Diadema; species Diadema setosum. The sequence goes on from NC_092694.1 coordinate 13,706,120, forward strand.
GACTCCCGCAGGAGTTTTCTCTTTCTTTCTTTTTCTTTTTTTTTCGGCAGTTCAGCTTTACTCCGATGTCATTTATCGTATTATTTTATCAAGTATACGTAACCCGTGAACACGGCTGCTCTATTTCCCTTGTTTTGTATTGGAGATTTGGAGATTTGGTTTGCTTCATTAATTTTGTCACACTTAATGTTGTAAATTGCCCCTTGTTACAGTGTCCCGCTTGCCACCTTTCGTTTGCTCGTTCCTTTTCTCTTCATTGGTTCTTGCTATATTGTAACAGGATAGGTAGGAACATGTACGTTTAGATAACTGGCAGGAATGGGAGCTGATATGATTAACTCTAGTCCTGGTGTATGGCGTTTCGCTCATCTCTTTGAAATTCCAGGTTGTTATTGTTTGACCCAATATCGGAGTTGTATACAGGTATTATGTTGCTATAGAGGTATCTTGTGCCACATGAATGGAAGGCATCACTGGTTAGTAGTAGTAATGAACTTTTTCATGTTGTAAATGATATAAAGATATGAATTTCACATCCAATCTTCGGGACAGCCGTGTGGCCTTATAGTCGCTTAGCGCGCTGCATGGTCATTATGCACTACCTTAGGACGAGATGTTCGGGACCCGCAGGACGCTATTATTTTTTCTCTCTCTCTTTCTTTGTTTTTCTTTTGGCAGTTCAGCTTCATTCCGATGTCATTACCCCAGGACACACAGTCACTCAAGTTCCTTTTTTTTTTTTTTTTGTCGGAGGCTGGAGGTTGGATTTGCTTCATTTATCATACGTAATGTTGTAAATTGCCCTTGGTATACAGTGCCCCGCTTGCCACCTTTCGTTTTCTCTTTCCTTTTCTCTACGTTTGTTCCTGTTATACACTGCACAAGACAGGTCGGAAAATAATTTACATAACTCAACTGGAGCAGGAATGGCAACTGAATAAATTAACGCTAGGCCAGGTGTATGGCATCTCGCTCGTCTCTTTGAAATTCCAGGTTGTTATTGTTTCACCCAATAACGGAATTGTAGACAGGTTTTATGTTGCTATAGAGGTATCTTGTGCCACATGAGTAGAAGGCATCACTGTTTTTAGTAGTAGTAATGAACTTTTTCATGTCCCTCCATGTCAATTATAGTGTGTTCAAAGGGGTTGTGTGTCTATCTGCCGAAGAAAAGGAAAACCTTATTTTCGTCATTGCTATTTCTCTATGCGTAACCGTAGGTGATGAGTGTTGTTGGTATCTGAGCAGTGAATAACACAGCATCAGGCTAAAATCCCCCTTAGTTATACGCGCTAAGCGTTCAATTTGATATATCTTTATTTATGTAGTCAATCACTGCTAATGGAGTTACAGAATTATGTTATGACACCTTTCACTGAAAGTTTGTAAAGCAAAGTTTATGGACAAGGCAAGCAATTGTACATGAATAATACCAATGATTTCAGAGGGAAATTATGGTATACCTAAATGTAAGGGTATCATTGCTTTGGAATTGCTGAGACAATAATTATCTTGGCACGAGGGCTTCCACTTCTGATAACTGATCCCTTTGAAGATGTGTCGGTCACGGGTGATCATCGTGATTCATCTTTCACGTAGAAGCTTCCGTTCCACACTCTTAGTTCGAGAAGACTTACCATCATACTTCAAATTATGATTAAAGGTAAAGACTCAAAATCAGACAAGTTGACGTGTTATGTCTATGGGAGGTGATTTTCTTTTTTAAACCATGCATTGACTTGACAACGTTTAAGCACCTTTATTTCAGCTGATTTTGCTCCATTTCCTCTGAAACTTAAGTATGTGGTAGCTCAGACAATAAGCTGCAGTAATCATGCATTTTATTTTTTTCAAATCTCCTCATCAGGTTGATAATTTTGCAGCTAAAAACTGAAAATGAGAATGGAATGTGGACCAAACGATTCCTGAATCATCTTTCACATATAAGCTTACGTTCCTCGTATTTTCTCGTCAAGACGTACATGGCCGAGAGGATAAAGGCGACGTCACAAGAGACGTGAGGTTGCATACGTACGGGTTCGAACCCCATAAGAGCACGAAACAATTAAAATGCTTACATCTTTTGCTTTTTTTCTTTTATGGAGTATTCACCTTCGTCCATGTAGAAATCACGTTTTCATGTAAACGTACACACACACACAGGTACACACACACACACATACAATATCCCTTTGTTTTGTGCTGGAGACCACATTGCTTTGACTGTCAACTTGGACTTGAAATTACAAATGTTAAAGTGAAGATGACTCTTAAAAGACCGCATGGCCATGTTTGATTTTCTTTAACAATATAAAGACCTATTGGTAAATACTCATTCACATATCCTTTCCAATCAACTTACTTGGACACGCCGACACCACACGAAATTTTCAATTGGTTGCATGACAGAAACAATTCCATCTGAATTATGTAGGACTGTATAAAGAATTGGACTTCACGAATATTTCTCAATATTACTTCAAGTCGCTACTTAACATTATTTTCGTTGTCGATCACTGAAAATGAGAATGGAATCTGGTCGAAACGATTCCCGATTTATCTTTGCAACTGTATATTGATCGAATCTACGCGGCCACCCGTGGGAAGTTGAATAGCGCTATCAGTCACTTGACGTATATCGCCAAAAAAACTGAATATCAATGTAAATTTGTGTTGTGTATAGCATCCATAGATAGATTTAAGTTTCGCAGAAGATCTTCGGATCTTCCGTGAGGCAGAATCGCTTAGCACGCTGCGTGTTTATAATGCCCGACCGGAAGGAGAGAAGTTAATCGAGTCCCGCAGGACTTTTTCCTTTTATTTCTTTTTTCTTTTTTTTTCTGCAGTTCAGCTTCACTCTGATGTCATGAACACAGCTACTCTATTTCCCTTGTTTTGTATTGGAGTTTGGAGGTTGGGTTTGCTTCTTTAATTTTGTCACACGTTATGTTGTAAATTGCCCCTTGAAACAGTACCCCGCTTGCCACCATTCGTTTTCTCTTTCCTTTTCTCTTCATTTGTTCTTGTTATACTGTAGTAGGATATTTAGGAACGTGTACGTTTACATAACTAACAGGAATGGGAACTGAATTAATTAACTCTAGTCCAGGACAGGTGCATGGCGTCTCGCTTTGTATCTCTTTGGAATTCCAGGTTGTCGGTTATTGTTTGACCAAATAACAGAGTTAAAGACAGGCAGGGAAGGAAGTGACTTGATATTGCTTCATAATGAGGAATTTCGGGCAACACCTTTCCAAGTGTAGTGATTATGACGGGGTTCTCTGTCGTTTATTTTCGTCATGGCTGTTTCACTAGTTTAGCCATAGGTGATATTATGTTGTTGGCATCTGGGAGAATAGAACAGATGAGTACCAAACTGGAATAGCCCTATAAGCAATGTGGTAAGCGTTCAATTTTTTGCATTATCTTTCTTCTTTAAAGTCAATCACTACTGATCGAAATACACAATATAATATGACACGTTCCATTGGTAGTTTAGGAAAAGGGAGTTAATGCACGATGCAATGATAAATGTGCTACCATTGATTTTAGAGACGTCATTGTGGTGTGGTACTGGTGATGGTAAGGGAACCATAGATTGCTTTTAAAGTAATGAGACAATCATTGGACCTTTGCATCAAGACCGTATTCCCATCTAGAATATAATGCATGTTCGTGCGGCGTTTTTTTTTTTAATCCTGACGTGGACATTTTCTTTTTCTTGTTTTTAATTTAAGAATGTTATATCTAAATTTGTTTCTTTCCCCTAACATGTTTTTTGGTTGAATATAAAGTTGGACGTTCCGTGACCGAGCAGCGATTTAGTTACAGTTTCAATGCATCTTGTTTACCATCTTCTCTGACATTAAATTGATGGTTTTTATATTTGACATTGTCTGTCTATTTGCCTGTTTATGCTCATAAAACACTGCTATAACAACTAATACATTTGCTTCACTTGTCACACGCAATGATATGGATTGTTCAGTTGTGCATGCAGTTTTACTTCCGCCACCTTTCGTTTTTCTCTCCCCTTTTCCCTCACTTTGGTTTTGTTATACTGCAGATGGGAATGATTACAATAACATAACCCAACTTGAAGTAGGAATGAGAACTGAATAGATTAACTCTAGGCCAGGTGTATATAGCGTCTCGCTCATCTCTTTGAAATTTCAGGTTGTCATTGTTCGATCAACGGAGTTGAAGACAGGCTTTATGTTGCTATAGAGGTATCTCGCGCCACATGAATGGAATGCATACGCTGTTTAGTATTAGTAATGAATTTTTTCATGTCCATCCCTGCCAATAAAAGTGAAGTGTGTTTGACGGGGTTCTGTGTCATTCTGCCTATGAGAAAGCAAAGTTTTATTTTCGCCATGGCTGTTTCTCTATGCGTGGCCGTGGGTGATGGGTGTTGTTGGCATCTGGGCAGAAAAGAACCGAGTATCATGCTATAATACCCCCCCCCCCCCCGTTAGGTTCTAAGCGTTCAATACGGTGATATATCTCTCTTCTTTATTATGTCAATCACTGCTGATGGAATTACAGAATTATGTTATGACACGTTTCACTCAAAGCTTAAAAAACAAAGTTTATGCACGATACAAGTAATGGTGCATGAGTCCTATAGGCCATTGATTTTAGATGAGAAATTATGATATGCCTATAGTAGTGGTGTCATTGATTAGGAATTAATGACACGATTAAGCACTCCTTCCACTTCTAACTGTCCCCTTTGAATGTGTGTCGATCACGTGAGATCGTCATAAATTATCATTCACGTATAAGCTTACGTTCAAAGTGTACTCTTAGTTGGAGGAGACCTATAGTTACATGGTTAAAGGCGATGTCTCTTTCGCTGGAGCCGTACGTTTGGCCCGTTTTTCTTTTGCCCTTTTCTCTTTAATTGAGGCATCACTTTCGTCCAGGATAAATCACATTCTCATGTAAACAGACTCACTTGCTCAATATCCCTTGTTTTGTATCGGAGGCTTCATTGGTTTTACTGCTGGTAAATCTCATAGGCTTGTATATAGCTGTAAGAGCTCTCTGAAAGAATCATTATGATAGCAAGATTAGAGGGAGTCATAATGGTCAAAGGTCATGTTTTAAAAGGCCACTGTTAAAGCCAAGATGGTTATAAACACTTAATTGTCATGTTTTATTTGTACGTGTCGAGGATCACTTGGACCCCGTTTACAGTGCGAGGCTCGGCCGCGGCTCGGCCGCGCCGAGCCCACCTTCATTTCGGTGTAAATGCGCAAAAGGCCCAATGCGGGGCCAAAATTGGCCTCGCATTAGGCCACGCTCTGGAGGTGGTCTCGGCCGCGGCCGAGCCGCGGTCGGGCCCGGCCTTTTTCTCAGTGTATTAAACGCAAACTGGGCTAAATGCGCGGCCAATTTTAGTCTGGTTTCCAAACCCTAGCCTGTACTATTTCGCTATTCAGGATATTAACCACTTCAACGTCGAAAACTAGTATAGTTTAAGGTAGTTTTGTCCTGCAAAGGATTTTCTCCTTCGGCAAAGGCCTTTGCCCGAACGGCGACTTTGTCGCCACGGAATTCAGTTGGCAAAGGATCTGAAAACCAGACAATACCAAATTGCGTTTGTTTAAAAGTAGAGCGCCACTACGACAAAATATTGAAAGGTTTGAATCAAAAGCGCGGCCGAGCCCGGCAGTGTAAACGGACTAACTTGCGGGGTTCGGCCTCGCAATTGAGGTTGGCCGCGGCCGCGGCAAATGTGATCTGAATAATGTAGGCCTAAAAAAAGTTCAACTAAGTATCTCATTATAACTTCAAGGTGCTATATTACATTCTTTTCTTTGTCGATCACGGATGACCGACATCTGATGACCCCCAGCGTATCACCTAACTCGTCTTCAGTGTGACGAGTTTCATATCTCGTTTTTTTTTATTCTTCTTTCTTTCTGGACAATTTTGTGTCGTCAATATCTCAAGAATGACATTACGAAATAACATGACATTTTCAGTCAACATGTCTCATCACAAAATCTAGCCACAATAAGGTTTTCATGACAGTTACATATCTATGACGTCATCTAGGCGCCATTTTGGGATTTTCGGACCTTGTCACATGATCGATCATAACTTCATAACTAGATGTCATTTCTGTATCATTTTCGGTGGACATGAAGTTCAGGTCACGCTCTATCTTACTTTTTAACGCTAGTTACACAGGTCATCATTACGCGCGCGTAAGCGCGCATCAAAATTTTAAAAGGCTCAAAACGACTTCCCAATGGGAAATCTCGAAGTTTCAGACAATTTTAAGCGTTTCAAACATTTTCTCGCGTGCGCGTCCGTCCGCGCAATTTCGCGCGCAGAGCCCGTAAGCAACATGAAAATGCAATTTTTTTGACTGATTTGGATTCCTGATACTTTGAGTAATAATATCCATTGATTTCCGATCGATTACGACCTATAACAAAGGAATGCACTGGCGTCAAAGTTGAAATTCCGCGTGCGCGTCTTTCTGCAAATACAGTGAAAAAACATGTCTTTGTTTATTTCGCCATAGCTCTTTAAATCGTCCGTTGACCCTATATTTCTATTGCATATTACAAAAGTATATGAATTGTAAGTAACATTCCAAGTATCAATATTGCCAGGAATACGCGATGACGTCATCATATCGTCATTTTAAATCAAAAAAGTGGAATTGATTTTTTTGAGGTACTGTTTCTGACATTCATTTGCTCGTATCTCTGTTGTTTAAGCTTAATATTACCCCAAATTCAGATATGTTGCACTTTGAACATTTGCCTTTCAAGGCCATATGATGGTTTTGAAATATGATGACGTCATCATACTAGAAATTGTGATTAAAGGTAAAGACTCAAAATCAGACAAGTTTACGTGTTATGTCTATGGGAGGTGATTTGTTTTTTAAACCATGCATTGACTTGACAACGTTTAAGCACCTTTACCTCATCTGATTTTACTCCATTTCCTCTGAAACATAAATATGTTGTAGCTGAGACAACAAGCTTTAGTAATCATGCATTTTATGTTTTCAAATCTCCTCATCAGGTTGACAATTTTGCAATTTAAAACTGAAAATGAGAATGCAATCTGTACGGAACGATTCCCAATTTTTCTTTGCAACTGTATATTGATCGAATCCACGCTGCCACTTGTGGGAAGTTGAATAGCGCCATCACAAGTCAACACTGTCACGATAGTATTTAGATTTAAGTTTCGCACTCGATCTTCAGGACAGCCATGTGGCATAATCGGTTAGCGCGCTGGTTGTTCATAACGCCATACCGGAAGGCGAGAGGTTCGACTCCCGCAGGACTTTTATCCGTTCTTTCTTTTTTTTTTCTCTTTTTTTTTCGGCAGTTCAGCTTTACTCCGATGTCATTTATCGTATTACTTTATCAAGTGTACGTAACCCGTGAACACGGCTGCTCTATTTCCCTTGTTTTGTATTGGAGTTTGGAGATTGGATTTGCTTCATTAATTTTGTCACACTTAATGTTGTAAATTGCCCCTTGTTACAGTGTCCCGCTTGCCACCTTTTGTTTGCTCTTTCCTTTTCTCTTCATTGGTTATTGTTATACTGTAACAGGATAGGTAGGAACATGTATGTTTAAATAACTTGCAGGAATGGGAGCTGAATTGATTAACTCTAGTCCAGGTGTATGGCGTCTCGCTCATCTCTTTGAAATTCCAGGTTGTTATTGTTTGACCCAATAACGAAGTTGTAGACAGGTTATATGTTGTTATAGAGGTATCTTGTGCCACATGAATGGAAAGCATCACTGTTTAGTAGTAGTAATGAACTTTTTCATGTTGTATATGGTATAAATATTTAAGATAAATATATATATATATATATATATATATATATATATATATATATATAAATAAAAAAAGATTAAAGATAAATTTCACATCCAATCTTCGGTACAGCCGTGTGGCTTTATAGTCACTTAGCGCGCTGCATGGTCATTATGCACTACCTTAGGACGAGATGTTCGAGACCCGCAGGACGCTATCATTTTTTTCTCTCTCTTTCTTTGTGTTTCTTTTGGCAGTTCAGCTTTATTCCGATCGATGTCATTTATCGTATTATCTTATCAATTATACTACCCCACGACACACAGTCGCTCAAGTTCCTCTTTTTTTTTTGTCGGAGGCTCTAGGTTGGATTTGCTTCATTTATCATACGTATTGTTTAAATTGCCCTTGGTACAGTGCCCCGCTTGCCACCTTTCCTTTTCCCTTTCCTTTTCTCTACGTTTGTTCCTGTTATATTGTCACAAGACAGGTCGGAAAATAATTTGAATAACTCAACTGGAGCAGGAATGGCAACTGAATGAATTAACTCTAGGCCAGGTGTATGGCGTCTCGCTCATCTCTTTGAAATTCCAGGATGTTATTGTTTGACGCAATAACGGAGTTGTAGACAGGTTTTATGTTGCTATAGAGGTATCTTGTGCCACATGAGTAGAAGGCATCACTGTTCAGTAGTAGTAATGAACTTTTTCATGTCCCTCCATGTCAATTATAGTGTGGTTTAAAGGGGTTGTGTGTCTATCTGCCAAAGAAAAGGAATAACTTATTTTCGTCATGGCTGTTTCTCTATACGTAGCCGTAGGTAATGAGTGTTGTTGGTATCTGAGCAGTGAAGAACAGAGCATCAGGCTAAAATCCCCCTTAGTTATACGCGCTAAGCGTTCAATTTGATATATCTTTCTTTATGAAGTCAATCCCTGCTAATGGAGTTACAGAATTATGTTATGACACGTTTCACTGAAAGTTTGTAAAGCAAAGTTTATGGACAAGGCAAGCAATTGTACATGAATATACCTACCATTGATTTCAGAGGGAAATTATGGTATGCATAAATGTAAGGGTATCATTGCTTTGGAATTGCTGAGACAATATGCTTGGCACGAGGGCTTCCACTTCTAATAACTGATCCCTTTGAAGATGTGTCGGTCACGGGTGATCGTCATGATTCATCTTTCACGTAGAAGCTTGCGTTCCACACTCTTGGTTCAAGAAGACTTACCATCATACTTCAAATTGTTATTAAAGGTAAAGACTCAAAATCAGACAAGTTTACGTGTTATCTCTATGGGAGGTGATTTTTTTTTTTTTTAATGTGCATTAACTTGACAACGTTTAAGCACCTTTATCTCAGATGATTTTGCTCCATTTCCTCTGTAACTTAAGTGTCTGGTAACTGAGACAATAAGCTGCAGTAATCATGCATGTTATTCTTTGAAATCTCCTTATTAGTTTGACAATTTTGCAGTTTAAAACTGAAAATGAGAATGGAATGTGGACAAAACGATTCCTGATTCATCTTTCACATACATAAGTTTACGTTCCTCTTTTTTTTTCTCGTCGAGACGTATGGCCGAGTGGTTAAAGGCGACGTCTCAGAGACGTGAGGTTGCACACGTGCGGGTTCGAACCCCACAAGATCACGAAACAAATTACTTAGCTATTTTACTTTTTTTTCTTCAATTTTGTATTACATATATCGTCCATGTAGAAATCACATTCGTATATAAACGCACCTATACACACACACAGACACACACACACACCATATCCCTCTTTTTTGTGTTGGAGACCATATTGCTTCGACTGCTGCAAAATTTTGCAGGCTGACTTTGTCAAACTGATCATAATATGTAATGACGACGACGAAGGTGTTGTACTTTGAACAATTGTCTTTCAAGACCACATCATTGTTTTGTACTTTGATGACGTCATCACACTGAAAATTGTGATTAAAGGCAAGGTATCAAAACCAGCCGATTATAGGTTTTATGTTTACGGCACGTATTTTTCCCAAGTTGCCAGAAATGGCATAGCGACATCAGTAGTTACAAGGCCGCATTTCCGTCTAGCAATGCAATACATGTTCACGCGGCCACGTTGGTTGAGTGGGCATTGACTTTTCTCCCTGTAATATCTATACATTTCTTTTTTGCCTTACCATTTCCGTGGATGTCCCGTGGCCGAGAGGTTAGGGAAACGGTTTTGCATGCAAACTCAATTATAACTTCAAGGTGTCTATATCACATTCTTTTCTTTGTCGATCACAGATGACCGACATCTGATAACCCCAAGCGTATCACCTAACTCGTCAGTATGACGAGTTTCATATCTCGTTTTCGCTGTTGTTGCTTCAGACATTTTCGTTGCTGTTCTGATGCCGATTGTTACCAATATTTCACTGATTCTTTCTCTCCCGAGGGCGCCCACACTCTACAAGCTTCGTCTTTTCAGTGGGTCCCTCCGTTTTTCGCCTTGTGTACGTTGATATTCCACTTTATTTCAATTTACTTCAGGCATTGTAATGTATCTTTACTGTAAGTATACAAGTACTGTTTTACTCTGTTAAACTCACTTTGTTTGGGTTTTTTATACGATTTTTATCACTGAAAAAAAGGTGATGTATGTTATGTTATTTTTTTATTGTCGAAAAACGGAATAAACTTGAATTTGAAATTTGGGTTCGATGCGGTTCGAACCGGTTCAATTCGAATATTTATACGAAATTGAAATCCGTGAGAAAATGTTGAACATGACCAAAAATGTTTCACCGCCGTATCGTAGCCCCCAGAATCCATCAGGAATTGACACGGGTTGCGATGCGGGTCAATGGGGGTCTCTACTGCTCGAACCGGGTCGATACGGTTTTAATTCCTTATGGACCCGGTTCGAAATCCAACTGTGTGTGACTGTAGCATTAAAATGTAAGTCTCTCAGAGGGTAATGATTATATTATGATATATTTGCGATGAATAGATAACATGCTCTAGTCTTTCTTTTAATCATCCAAGTTCAACATATCAGGTTAGGTGGACAGGAGGGGGCATCCGAGGGTCAGGTGGAAATACTGCTTGATGACGGCCAATGGAGAACGCTGTGTTTCAACACCTTCACATTCAATGCCCTTGTCGCCATCTGTAAAGAATTTGGATTTCTCGGAGCTAACAAGATAGATTCGATTTCGAGGTCAATTGGCCCATCATATCCGATTGCAGACTTCTTTTTCTCGTGCCAAAAAGGTGAGGACTACACTTACAGGCTCTATACAGTATATTGTGTATGTTTATATATGTATATATATATATATATATATATATATATATATATATATATATATATATATGTATATATTACGAATTCACGTATTGGCTTTATGTATTTCGCCAATAAGAATGATTAATGAACAACTCAAATTTTCGGTGGCCTCCACCTTCTTCAGGAGTCTCGACGGGGAATGTCAATACCAAAACATAAATTGTACATGAAGAGCGCACACTCATATACACAGAATTGGTTGCGATGATTTTTGTATTTGAAGTCATGAAACAATTTAATTGTTGGAGCGCTCTTTAACCTAATTTTGTAACTTATGGTACGTTGATGAGTGCATAATATGTCGATATCATAACATGCGATAATACAAAGTGATTGAACACCATCGTTACGTAATAAACATGTCAATGTCCTCCTCCTTATGCGTGGGGTACCTTGACTACATTGCGTCTACATGGCAACATCATTGTAAAGGGTACGCACTCTCATAGCAACCAATTCTGTGTATATGAGTGCGCGCTCTTCATGTTCAATTTATGTTTTGGTATTGACATTCCCCGTCGAGACTCCTGAAGAAGGTGGAGGCCACCGAAAATTTGAGTTGTTCAATAAACTCATTCTTATTGGCGAAATAATGCATTACTAGTTTATTTCTTGATTCTTCGTTTTATATATATATATATATATATATATATATAATGGTATTATTATCCGCGTGTTGGAATAAGAGCATGAAGACGATGAAGACAAACAAGTTGACATAATGCATTAGAATCCAACTTCATTTATTTGTAAACCAAATTTTCGACCCTTGCACGGATCTTCCTCAGGGTAACAGTGATATTTGTATTTGAAGCTCAGCACAGATAAATAATAATAATAACAAAGAAACGCGCCTGGTTGTCAGCTTAGAGTTTGAGCTAGGTTAGCAACCAACACGCACGGTTGTTAGCTTAAAATTTGCGCTATCTTCATGAGTGCAAAATCCTTAAACTCAATTATGGCGTAACAATGCATCATAAAATGCATAAGAAGTAAGACATAGACATTTTCAAATCAAACTGATCGTTTACCAGCCGCGCAAAATACATACCAACACGCACGGTTGTTAGCTCATAATTTGCGCTATCTTCATAAGTGCAAAATCCTTAAACTCAATTATGACGTAACAATGTATCATAAAATGCATCATAAAATGCATAAGAAGTAAGACATAGACATTTTCAAATCAAACTGATCGTTTACCAGCCGCGCAAAATACATACCAACACGCACGGTTGTTAGCTCAAAATTTGCGCTATCTTCATGAGTGCAAAATCCTTAAACTCAATTATGACGTAACAATGTATCATAAAATGCATAAGAAGTAAGACATAGACATTTTCAAATCAAACTGATCGTTTACCATGATGCAGCCGCGCAAAATACATACCAACACGCACGGTTGTTAGCTCAAAATTTGCGTTTTCTTCATGAGTGCAAAATCTTTAAATTTAATTATGACGTAACAATGTATCATAAAATGCATAAGAAGTATAGTAAGACATAGACATTTTCAAATCAAACTGATCGTTTACCAGCGTTTCTTTGTTATTATTATTATTATTATTATTTATCTGTGCTGAGCTTCAAATACAAAAGAAAGTGACGCAGTGTGGTAAAGGAAAAAAGGAGCAAGGAAAGAAAAAGGGGAGAAAATAAAGTTCCAGAAAATTGCAGAGACGAGAGATGCGTTCGCGCGAACCTACACAAACAATAATAATAATAATAAGGAAAAAGTATAAGAAATAATGATAATAATAAAGATGATAATAATAATAATAGCAATAATAAAGATGATAGTAATAATAATGATAATAATAAAGATAATATAGAAATAATGATTACAAAAATAATAAATGAAGATAAATGAAGTACTGAGCATAGTGTAAAGTTCAGACAGCTTTTTGTCCCTCTTGAGTGTAACCATCACTCGTGATTTGAAGTGCACCCAACACATCAATAATACTGTCAATAAATAAACTTGAAACTTGAAACTTGAACTTCAAAAATAAAGCCGATAACGTCCTTGCAAAAGACGCCAATCTTCGCATGAAATCCTCTGACGTGAAAGCCAGAGCTTACAAAACGTTGTTTGACCATTGTAGAGTATCTATGCTGGAAAGAGCGCAGTGTCCAACAGTGTGAAAAACACAGTGTGAACACAATGTAAACACAATGTGAATTCACTGTTACACAGTGTGAAATCTTTTCACTGTTAAATTCGGGCATTTCAACAGTGTGAACACATTGTGAATCATCAATACACAGTGTGACACAGAACATTACCATGTGAACACTCTGTGAAAACCAAACCACAGTGTGGGTCGGGCCGGGAGGGGCGAGGGGGCAGGGAGCAGGGAGAGTCAAGTTCTTTGTAGGTTGTGTGTGTGGGGGGAGTGGGAGGGTTCCTTTATTACAATTTTTCGTATTTTCCGTTTCGCCCAACACCCTCCTCCAATTCTGCGGCACCTGTGGCCCGTTGCATAAAACTTACCATTGAATTTCAATGGTAACTACCGTCAAAATTAGGCGTCACAGCCAATCAGCATCAAGGATTGTAAGCTTTACCGCTAATTTGAAGACTTACCGCTAGAAAGGAGCGGTATGCAACAGGGCACAGGTGTATACATGCGCGTTTAATATTAAACGTTTCCATTGATTATAGGACTTTGATTTGTGCAAGGGACATTTCTCATTGTTTAATTCAACTCTGCAATTTAATAGCCATGTGCCTCCTCTTAAGATACCAGTGGTGGTCATCAAACTAATAACAAAAATAATATCATCTTTCAGTTGAATGTACATTTAGGAATGTCACGTGGTAACTCAAATTTTAGGAAGGTTAGAAATAGTGGTAAATACTGGTAAAGGGACAAAGTTGAACTGATTTGTCTTTACGTGTGCAATTATTTCATTTGTTATCACTTCATGAAATATCAGATTTCATCATGGAATTCCAGTACAAGTATTTAAATGAAATGGAATTAAAAGAAGACTGGAGCAGAAAGATTTGAGTATTAAACCTGGGTCAGTGGCTAAGATAAAAATGGTGATTGCAAACTTGCAATTGTTATTGCGATATGAAGGAGTATCTTCACTCAATGCTTTATAAAAATTTACATTTTGATTTTTTTTTTGTTACAACGGCTAGACACGTTTTCGTACATTCTTTTGCAGATGATCTGCTTCACGAGTGTAACATCGGTCATAGCGAATGCTTCAACAATGTCACTGTTATCGCCAAATGCTACAGCCAAGGTAAGCTTCAATGTGGAAACTCGAACCAGCTGATTCCTCTTCCGACAGGAAAAGGAGACAAAAAAAACAACAACAAAACTACAGATGCACGCACACTCACACAAACAGAAACGAGAGAAGAGGGAGGACAAACGAGTAATCAGATACTTCATGCAAGTCATGGGAGGGGAGAGAGATGATTTCGGACTTCTAGAGAATAGTTGGCCTACGCATGTACAATCAAACCTGTCTATAGCGGCCACCCAAAGGAGACGGAAAAAGTGGCCGTTATAGACAGGTGGCCGCTATGGACAGGTAATCCTTTTTTGTGTGCATTGCTTACATGTACATGTATCATCGTTGTATCCTTACATGTGTGTACGTATGCACACACCGTGTGTTTCATGCATTTAACCATGCCGGTGTATATGAAATTGTTGCACAGTAGTATGTGTATTGTCGTGAAGAAAGCTTAACACCAGTGCGTTATTATGACCGAATGAGGGATGAATGCAGAGGTGGCGATCACTGAACGTTGCCCGCACGGCTATACCAGAAAAACACGCTGAATTATCGGCTCGGCAACGGCTCGAATTATCGGCTCGGCTACGGCTCCATTGGGTTTTTGGCCGCTGTAGACAGGTTAAAATCTACCGCGGGGAAACAAAATTTGTGGCCGCTGGCCGCGTTAGACAGGTGGCCGCTATACACAGGGTCTTTAACAGGGCTTTTCTCTCGGGGGGATTTTTCAGGGGCCGCTATAGACAGGTGGCCGCTAAGACAGGTTTGACTGTATTTGTTAGTTTATGGAAAAAAAATATTGTTCAGTATATTTAGCTAAGGCCAGATTCTTGGGTTAATATTCATCTAAAGCTTTTGGGTCTACCAATGGCACCCTCTATTACTACCATTTTGTACCAGAAGGAGGGTTCGACAATCACTGCCAGTGATCTGTCGGAAAAGGCAACAAGGCAAACAAGGCTCACATGCGACACTGAGCAAAAGGCCCACGGGTCCGATACTGAGCAAAGAAGGCCCATGGGACCGTCACCACGTACATTTAATTTGATTTCCGTGATGTAATGTCGGTCTCGTGGGCTAGTGGGCTGTAAGACTCGAGGGCTCTATGAACCGCTGTTGTCAGATTGGCATGCACCAAAATGTACCTCGTTTATCTAATGATAACATAAAGCAAGTTGACTACAGCACACAGATTCAAAATGAAGGGGACATGAAATATTTAGGTTCAGTATAAAATATAATTGACTTTCATTCTTGTAAAACGATGGTAAAGAAAAGAATGTTTGAGTACGTTGAAGGTGGTATGCGTTCCAATAAAAATGCATAGTGTTGTTTCTTTTGAACAATTTTAAGGTGTCAGTAAGTTGATGAAATTTGTATATAAAATTCTGATATTAATCCCTCCACCCCCCCCCCCCCCTTCCTCTCGAAAAGAGGAAAATAGTCTAGGTTTTCCTTGTGAATTTCATACTTTTATCATTCGATTTCATGAATGTACATTGGCACAGCGCACGCACGCGAAAATATACTTGCATTTAAAATCAGAATCCCAGCATTCAAAAAGGGCAAACGTTCCTTTCAAAACAAGCACACAGGTAATTACACAACATAGGTAGGCTTGAATGCATATTGTTATGTTTAAGTGTTACTTGTTGTTCTGTGTTCATGTATGCTTGGTTTTTTCATCAAAAAAAAATATAATTGACAAGGTCCAGTCAACATTGCATCCGTGCAACACAACGACAATTCGAACATACTCCTTGATGACACATGCGTTTAAAAAAGGACAACGTCATATCACTATTAACCACACAATGCATCAATTCAAAGACCAACGAATACACATGTTCTACGTAGTCTAGGAAATGGAAAACAATAACATTTATCAAACCACAGCAAACAAGATGTGTACGATGTTCATGTTATCATTTTCAATGTAGTCAGAAACTGTTTTTTTTTTTTCTAGAAGGTGTCAATCAGCCTCCCCCATAATAAGCTCGTTTGTATATACAGTGCTAGATGTGCCTGTACATGTATGTAGCGTCCGCGTTTTAATAGCTGCCAATTGCCCTCATGAAGTTTGAACAGGCGGAATTCAATATACGGCAAACTAACTTATCTTCATCATGAGCCCCAATTTATATAAAAATAAGTGAAAAGACACACATACTCGGCTTCACGCTAACTTCTAATGCAATACATTTTTCTTTTAATTGAATGCAGTTAATTGGAACATGTTTTGGGTTTTTTGCGAATTTGAATGACCGACGACATTCCATCGCCGGCTTGAAGTGATTTTTAAGGCTCATTGCTGAAATGCATGGTCCTATTTTAATGACGCAAATGAACAACTGATTGCCTGGGTAGTGAATTTGGCTGACCGGACTCTGAATTTCACAGCTGATTCAGTTGTATAATGCAGGCGTGAAATGCGTGAAATCGAATGCTCGGAATATGAACTTGAATGACAAATTTATAAACTTGCCTTGGAAAACCTAAAATATATCCCATGATTTTGTTTTTCTAATTGTAGTTGCCAAGGTCATAACTCGTAATGATTGATCATCGCAAACACCTTTGATCTAATTTATCCAAATAAGCCAGTTCGCAATTCCACTTTGCGCATGAGCAGAAAAAGGCCATTCGTCCCAACAGATATGTTGGTTTTTAAATTCACTGTGATAAGTATCGGTAATTTACGTGTAATTATTCATGTAATCCTTATAATTGCGGCTTGCCAGCACAGCCAAAAGTGGTATTTGGCAATATCGATAAAAAGAAATTGTTGATACATACAATACAAAATAATGAAATGGATGCTTTCCCAAGTGCTAACTGACGGATCATTTTGGTCATCTGGTCTACACAAGTTCATTATTTGTTTGAACAGAACGGATAAATCCCATGAATTGTTACGTAAAACTTATGCATTATGTCGCTCTGAAAACGAGGCAGGTGCCCCTAAGTGACTAAGAAAAAAAAAGAAAGAAATGTCGTTAGTACCATAATGTGCCCATGACCTAACTCCGAACTGGCTTATCAAAATGGTAAACAGTATTGTGTTGTGTTCCATGGACATCGTAAACATATTACAGTTTTGATTCACTATATTTTTGTCATAATCAGACAAACTCAAGTCAATCTATCACTTTGCCATCCTTGAGGCCAAGGATAAGAACTCTAGCACTTGCTCAGTAGAAAAATAGTCTTTGTCTCCTCTTTCAACAAAATCTGCATGTGCTCTATCCTTTCTCCCTGCCACCTGGCCATTTCTTAACTCCAGAGAGTGGGTACCTAGGTTGTTTCACGTATAACAGCGCAGAAGACAACCCGTTGGAAAATTCACAAAGGCTGCAAACGCAAGCTGCTGGCATGACTATTGGCCTCTGTAAAACTTTTTGCCACGAGAGAGAATACAAGTACTATGGCCTTCAGAACGGGACCACGTGCCACTGTCAAAATGTCAGCGTCGAATTGCGTGAGAGCAACAACGGTTTCTGCCAGATCAAGTGTGGCGGTGATCCGTACGGGAGCAACTGTGGAGGGCTATATTCTATAGCGTTCTTTGAAGGTACCTGTACATTTAATGTCTGCCTTCCCTACGTTAGGCCCACACATGCCACATCCTTCCCATTTCAAAGGGGATTGAGAGAGTCTTTATATACATCTATTAAAAAAACAAGCTCTGCCCTTCTGTGTCCAATGGTTGACCATTTTTACTGGTTTATAAATATTAAACCTTTGCTGATGTCATTATGAAAACTTAACTGTTTCTAAAATGATTGCACAAAATTGGCATACAATAAACAAGCAAGAACATGATAGTGAAAAATCTTTAAAACTAGTGTCCTGCAAGGTGTATCAAGGATTCAAATTGTCCAGTTATCACATTCAATTCAATTCAATTCAATTCAATTCATTTATTTTCATTCTTCTTCTTTTTTCTTTTTCAACAAAAACATAACACAAGATAAATCAGGTTTTACATCATAAACAAGGAACATTTGTCTTAATTAATAAATGGTATCAATAAACATAGGAGCGCATACTGGCAAAAAAAATATATAATACAAAGTCATGCTTCAGTTGAAAAAAAAAGAAGAAAGAATAGAGAGGTCCACTAAAAAGCAAAGCTTGTAGATTGTGAACCACTCATAAAACCTATAAATTACTTATTTACAAACACTTGTGACGAATATAATATACGACAGGACGGGACAAAACAGAAGAAACGCAACAACATGACACAACTTGCCAGAATAGATGAAAAGTATGGAAGGAAAGAAAGAAGAAAAGAGAGAATGAGAGAATACCTACACGCTGAATAAGGGAAATGGAGCAGAGGATGGTAGAGAATGTGCTTCATAGAGTTGGTGCTGCATGCAGCTGAGCAAGGATTGTAATGGCTACTTCTTTACGTAATAATAAATTCAGTGTTTGAATGATTGGTGGGTGGATGATGAACTCTGAGGTTAACAAAAGCTATAGCTGTTAATGGAAAAAAAAAACATGTCAGGGAGGATTTAATAAAAAAAAGTTTCAACTTGCGCTTAAAAGAATACAAAGATGGGGAATTTTTTATTTCACAGCTCAGTGAGTTCCAAAATCTAGGACCAGTGTATATAAATGTATTCTGAGCCAATAAAGTTCTCAGGAGGGGTAAATGAAACTCATTAGATTGTCTAGTGGGATAATCATGAAAAGACTGGTTCCGTGGGAACATTGAATTAAAAATACTGGGAAGTGCATTTACATTGTAATTAAACATAAACTGACCAAGTTGAAAAAAATACAAATCTTTAATTTTCAAAATCTCATGTTTAATAAATAATGGCTCTGTATGGGAACGTGGCGGGACGCCACAAATAATACGAATAACCTTTTTTTGTAACAAAAGTAATTTATCTAGTAAGTTTTGATGGGCACTACCCCACGCTAGGAGTCCGTAATTAAGATAAGGTAAAATTAGAGAAAAATACAACGTCAACAAAGAGGACAATGGAATATGAAACTTGAGTCTATTGATAATACCAATATTGCGTGAAATTATTGTACTAATGTTAGTAATATGCGGCCTCCACGAAAGTTTATCATCCACTGTGATACCAAGGAATTTTATATGAGGAACTCGTTCTAACAAAGTGTTATCAAGAAAAATACCTGTGTCTAAATCTTCTTAAGAATTACTAAAAAACATATACTTAGTTTTCTGAAGATTAAGAGATAATTTATTAGCTCTTATCCACTGAGTTACTTTTTTCAATTCGGAATTAACTATGCGTACAAGAGTATCTGGATTTTGGTGAGAAAATAGTCTATAGTTACATTGTAACTATAGACAGTGGGACGTTGGATGGTTCACTAATTCAATACTGAGCATCTTCAAACTGCTGTACAGACAACTAAAACTCAGTCCTCACTGATGTTAGTGAAAACGTTTATAAAACGCCTCACCTCGCATTCCTACAAACGAGGGGTCCATCATGGGACACACGTTTCCATCCGTTTAATCGTTATGAGAACATTATTAAGCGTTCGTGTGATTATGTAATATGATATGTTTTTTAAGCGATTTTTTTTTGAGTGTGACTATTATCTGTTGAAGATCCCAATTGTCAATACTTTTCTTTTTTGATGTTTCCAGGGCTACAGGAAATTTCTTCTCTAAGTTCAACCGCGGAAACAACACGTCAGGCAACCAGTACTCTCCACGCGGTAACTTTGACGTCTAAAGGTATGTTTCTGCTATATTGTCATTTCCTATGTAAAAATAAAGATGAAAAACATACAGAGCGCAGTATTGTAACGACGGTTGCTCTTGCATATTAACGACGACATTCAAATTTGCTAAGTTGTGGTTGTTGTTTTTTTCTTCTACAGGAAGTGAAGCGCCCACAAGAGCTGACCCGCACATTGTGTCAGTCGCGACAGGTGAAGCATTAACAAAAGCTGTCCTGGAAGGTACGCCATTTACGACAAGAGTGAAATATAATATGGGCTTGTAAGGAAAACTGACAGTGTGGACAAATCTTGAATAGATTTAATTTTCATTTCATTGTTTTGTTTTGTTTTATAGACAAAGACGAGTTTTTATTCTGGAGCACTTATTTCTTTGTTTTTCATTGTGTAAAACTTTGTTTTCCCACGTACAAGTTTTCATTATATTTCTGATGTTAAAGCTGCTTTAAATGCTGAAATGTAGTCTTGTCCTTTTCGTAGTCAGTGGTAGTATTTTTAATTTTGTATTTCTGACATCAAACCTGTATCTGACATCCTTAAAGGCATTTTTGTGTTGATGAATTTGTATTTTATGATTCTATGTCACTTTTTTATGGATTTTTTTTTACTCACTGATGTCAAAACTGCTTCTAAAGTACTTGAATGCATTTTGTCCTGAAGCATTTGTTTCTTTATGATTGTGAGTTTCATATTTCAAATGCTATATTTCTGACATCAAACTTGCATATAAGAATTTTTAAGAAAGATTTTTGGTTTGATGCATTTTATAATACTTCAGCATGTTGCTTTGAAGTATTCTTAAATGTATTTTGTTCCTAAGCATTTGTTTGGTGTGATTCCATGACATATTTTGCACTTTTTGATGTTTTTTATTTGCAACGTCAAAGCTGCATTCCAAATAGCCTCCTTAAATGGTTTCCTTACAGAAGAAGCGGGGTTTTTTTTGTATTAATCAAATCATATTTTATTTCGTAATACTTTTTCATATATTTAAATGTCAAAGCTGCCCCTGATATCCTTAAATGCATATTGACCTGACGCATGTGTTTTTTTTTCTGTTTAGATTCTGTGAAATTTGTTTTCGAAGCAAATTTAATTTCATTATTCTGATTTAAGGATTGAAACAGAAATTCTTGTGCTTTCCTGTACGTAAGCATTTGTTTTGCTTTTTTTTTAATAATTCTGAGAAATATTATTTCGTAGTATTTTACGTATGGTGACAGGTCAATTTCACTTGTTCTGCTCTGATCCAGCTTCGTTATTTAGCTATCTAGTATCATTGTATTCAGAGAAGTACTGTTGGACATCATGTTCGTTTTCGGCTGACAGAAAGTAATGTCATAAGAGCATGGTTTGTGGAAGAATCATCACTGTTTAACATGTAATACAAAAAATACGGAATTTCAACTGTACGGGCAAATTAAAGGATGTATAATGAAACCATGCATCTCACAGCTATCCCATTCCATTACATTGTTTCTCTTTTCAATAACACTTCTTTTTTTGTCATTTTCCCTGAAATTTACGAAAGCAAAAGCTGTAATACGCAAAAAAAACCCACATGATAGTAACGAGCTTATAAAGAAAAAAAAAAAAACAGTATCACACCATCATTACAAAGTCATACCCTCATTATAGCTCACACAAACTCATTAAAATAAACTGATAAGAATTGCAATGAGGAAACAAAGAAAGCAAAGCAGCAACTTGATAGTGACATTCTCCGAGTACTTTACTTTGTGTCCTTACTTTGAAGCTAGATGAAGAGCGAGATATCATCTCGCTCTTTAAAAGGCCGTTTACAGAAGTAAGATGTCATAACAACTATCATTATTATTACTTTGTTGTTTCAGCATAGTAGGGATTTGCACTGATCAACATCAGTGGTTACAGGGACATAAGAATGTGTGTTCAATTTGCAATTGAACCTTTCATCCATGCCTCTTACAAGGCATCTTAGATATACACCTCCCCGCAGTTATAGCAAGCCTGTGCACATCGCATTCTTCTTCTCTCGTTAATTCCACATATGCTACAGCTACGGACATGCCAGATGATAATGGACTTATAATTAGGGCCTCGATCATCTGCGCTGCAACCGTCATGTTGGCGATCATTTTCATCCTATTGTACTGCAAGTAAGTCCTCCTGGGAAAGCTAATGGCATAAGACGTGTTCCGATGCTCATGATGTCTCTATCTCTAGAGGGGGGGGGGGGGACATTTCCTCTGACTCCTAAACACATATTGAAATAACAGAAACAAAATAAAAAAATTAGTGACCTCGAAGATAGTATATGAAATGTATGTTAATATCAGAAAGAACGTATAGGTGCAACATTTCCATATGCACACAAAATGAACATAAATTATTATAATCATGTTCATTCGGTTATCATTGGGGCCTATGTTAATTCGCATGGAACTTACACCTTTATGTGGGTTTTTTTTTTTTTTTGGCATAATACATACATGACGTGTAATCCATTAATAGAGACAGAGAGAGGGAGATATAGAGAGAGAATTAGGTTTTTATGATAACAAATATGTATGTTTCTGTAAAACAACTCAATATTGGAACGTTCTTGAAACATCGAAGGTTTCAAACTTGTCATCAAGTCGTTTAATCCATACGTTCACCTGTCCGTGTAGTTAATAATACGTAAAAACTAAACACAACTCTACCCCCCCCCCGCCAAAAAAAAAAAAGGAAACACCAGTCAATTAATGATGTGTATAATTGAAGATATCAAAATTTGGTCCATCTAAAGAGTACAATCACATTATTTTTATCAACCTACAGAAGGCAGAAACGTCAAGCATCGAAGAGGGTACAACAGGGCGAAGCAAGAGACACAAGGCAGCATTCAGCAGCTGGCAGATTTACCCAGAACCCTGATGCGGGTCCAAATCAATTCTGTGATCCCTCCGAGGCGGCTAACACCTACGAGCTAATAGACAGGCATGACGTGACATCAGCATCTCCCAAGGATCACCTCCTCCTAGCCGATGGACCATCAGTAAAGCAGGAATTGGCTGTCTCCAGGCAGTCTCAACCTGACAAAGCGGCGCTGCCCATCAGTGACCTCTACGCCATGCCAATGAATGAAGGAAAGAAGTCTCGAAAAGTGGACACATACGACAAGGTCGATGGCGACTCTACGACTGACAGAGACGGAAAAAGATACGAAAACGTCTCGAAGATGCGCGGCGACTCTGGGCAGGCTAAGGAACACAGCGTGGATAGCAGTCGACGCAACACACCTTTGTCCGAACTGAACGGCCTGTCACCAACGGCAAGGGATACTGCACCACTGGTGTCCGAGGAAACCTCAAAAAGTACTTCCATCGCGGAGATCTCTTACGAAGCAGTCGATGATGTGTTCACATCTACACAGCCCTTACAGATTTACGAAGACGTCCGCTGCGATGGCATACCCAACGGCAACGACTTTACCAGTTCCGGAGAGCTGACGCCTTCAGGTGGCAAATTTGGCAAACATGCAGGGAAGACCACCGCTGTGGATGTACCTAAACCTATGCCAACTGGCAACTGTAAGCGAGTGGATAAATGCTTTCGTCCCGAATACGACAGTTACGTATCCATCGACTGTAACCCTAAGAAGCCGTCGCTGAGTGAAGATGCCAGGAATGCCACGCAATCCGACTCGAACAGGTCCACCAACTGTCCTACCTATGCTGTACCCATGAAAGACCACCGGATTGTTAAAAGAGAGGACAGTTTCGATGACTCCTGCATGGTGATGAACGAACTTTACTCTTCATGCAGCCCATAGATATGTCATGACTGAGGATTTAAGGGCTGTCGTGTTGAAATGAATCATGGGAAAATTGAAGGGAAATAGCACAGCACAATGGAAAATGAATTCATGTTTTGTACACCTGCAGCACACATGCTCCAATTTCGATTCAAATCTTCTAATAGCTGAAACACTGGAATGTACTCACGAGTGATTACACATATTATTTTTAGCTAGACTTCGTTGAAAGCGACAATATGGTTAAATGTGATAGCCTTAGTGGCTTCCATCTCCGTTTAAGGCAGATGGATGTCTCCGAGTGGTAACATTTCGTCAATTTCCTTCAGAATTCTGAATACTTCATACTTCATCATGAATACAATAAGGCGTTATTCCACAATGTATATTTTACGTTATTATAAATTAT
Source organism: Diadema setosum (assembly GCF_964275005.1). Taxonomy (NCBI): domain Eukaryota; kingdom Metazoa; phylum Echinodermata; class Echinoidea; order Diadematoida; family Diadematidae; genus Diadema; species Diadema setosum. Next base: position 13,730,440 of record NC_092694.1, read on the forward strand.
CACAGATGGAATGTATTGATATTTTTGTTGATCTATAATTTCATGCCACACTCATCTTATTCTCTGTTCGAAAGCATAATTTCAGTTTTGTATTCAGGGAATACTACTCTCTGTCACGTATTGGGTCATACTGTCTTTTAACATGTATATAGGGGACTCTGAGAATATAATCTAGTCTAGATTGTTATCTTGTCGTCGATCTTGTATCGACGCTGGAAAAGCGGCATTTATTACCAAAAGGTTATTTGGCCTTTTATAATGCATAAATCATGTGTGTAAAAGTCTTCACTTGAAGCAACATATAGATCATTCCTATTCACACCTCCTCCGCTCGCTCTCTATCTCTCTATCTATCTCTCTCTCGTTCTTCACTATGCTCATTTTGCTATTGAAAAGACCGCATTAGATCTTACAGAAAGCACAAAAGATTGGCAAAAACATTGTCACATGTTCATCAAAGTCAAAACACGTTGATTCATTTCATTTCCATTGTTCTGATGACGGAAGTGTTTGCTTGCGCTATGCTATCTAACTGTAGGATCGGATCTCCTTCATTATATGCATGTTACATGGTTTTAGTGGAGTTATACAAGATGATGCAGTGCACTCCCGTCATAAGGTCCTTGGGCCCGGCGGCGGTTTTCACTCGTTATATCGAAATTTCGTTATATACGGGCATTAAAATTTATGAAGATATATAGGCCCTAGATGATGATTTTTGGACATTAGTATCTACTTCGTTGTAACAAGAGTTTGGTTATAACCGTATGTAACTGGAGTGCACTGTACCAAGCCTATAGAGATTTCACTGTATAAGGTCCCGTCCATGCTTCCGCAAGGTTATGAATTTGTCGAGGAAATCAGAAACATGGATTGAATGATTTGTACATAGGCATATATTTACTCAAACAAGATTTTCAGAAACCAGATAGTGTTCTTAAGTGGAACTGTGATTGTTTTATACTGAAATGGAAACCACCTGTTATCAGGAGGAAGAACGCTACATTCATTTCCTGCATGTATACATGGCATAGAAAATACAAGTATCTCGTAACCTGTAAAAGCAGCACTTAACATAGCGTGGGCACGTGATTATTACATTAATGATATGAACGTCTGTACAGGATGTAAATAGTTGATGTGCAGATCCGATGCTAGAGTATACCTGTCTCCTTTCAAGGTATTGTGCAGGTCTGATGGCAGTTTTTGTAATTATTTGACTGCACTGATGATTCTATATAACATAACCAGGAAATACGGCTTCATTACTGTGGATGTGTACGTCGACGCGATCGGGAAATGACAAGGTCATGATTATTACCTGGCCGGGTCATGGAGAATATCATGCCAATTCTTGTCCAAACATTGCGACTTTTTGGATTAATTCATGCAATTTACGCAACACTTGATGTTTAGATTTTTTTTTTCTTGCTTACTGTACATATGCCAATGAAAGAAACTTCGATGATTTCTTTGAAATGAAAAGGAAAACTGCTTTGTTTGGTATACATGATATAAAATATCCATGTAAAAGCCTTAGTCCAAATTTGTTATGAACGAAAAAAAAAAAATGAAAAGGCGATTATCATCACCCAATTCATAGTCGCTGTAAGTAATAACAGATAATGTTCACCAGAGTATATTCTTCTGTGTGTTTTAGTGAAACAAAGACAACAAGAAGTGAATTGCAGGGGATTTTTTTTTTTTGAAATCTCGCCTGTGCTTTGTTTTTACTTCTTTTACAAGAGCACAATAAGTGGATATTTTCATAGTACTTCAGAGTAGTTTATAAGTTTCTTAGTTTTCTCCTTGGTATAAAATACGCTGTATATGCGTCCATGGCTTACGCATTTTATCATTTGTTTAATTGTCGTTTTTGCTTACACGTGTTTCAGTTGCAGTTTGTGGTATATCATGGCATATAGCGATGGTACTATGTAGCGCGGCAATTGATTCAAACATTACCTGCTTCGCAATCAAAGTCAGAATTAAAGGCGTAAAGACGTAAAGAAGATTCCTGTACAATATACCTACAGAATCTAGAAAGTACTCGAATACGCTGCTGACAACGTCATTACTACAGGTTACTGAAAATGAAATTCACTTCCTTGAAACGACAACATCAAAGCTTAACTTAGGTGGGTAATCTATTGCCCGCCTATAAAAAGGTCCTCCACATAATTGCAGTATCAACTGGTTTGATCTAACTTTAAATCAGTCGACTGCGATTAAGAATTACGGTAACGGGTGACAGTCTTGTTCTGTTTTAGTTTTATAATCTTAATTACCAAAGTTAAAATGATTCATTCATTCATTATAGTCTAGTGGGATTTCTGAAAAAGGGCTCTCTAAAATGGTGTTAGAGGCATTTTTGAGTAAAAGTTGGAAACCGGTCTCTTTTACCTAATTTGAGTATGCTGAATCCGAAAAATCCGGTTCTCAAGCGAAATTCGCCGATCTTGACCATCTAATTTGCATAAACAAAATGGCTACCAAGACACAGAAATTATCAGTTTAGATACGCATTTTTTAGAAATTCTTTGCAAACGAGCTGGAAAAAATGATTTGAAATGATTGTGCAGAGAATATAATTACCAATAAACGTTTCTCAGGTGGTAAATAGTGTATTTTATTCATAATTATGCAAATTAGGACTGAAATATGCACATATATGTATATATATACATTAACACTGGAAGAGTAATCTTGACATTTTTTTTTTCTCGAGAGGCAAATTGAATACTAGATATGTAAACTTTGAGGTTTTGAGGATTAGGAAAACTCCAGTTCCCAATTGAAATTCACCGATCTTGACCACCTAATTTGCATAAACAAAATGGTTGCCCAGCCACAGAAATTGTCAGTTTCGGACACGCATTTTCTAGAAATTCTTTGCAAGCGAGCTGGAAAATAAAAGTGATTTGATAATTTGTACATATTATATAGAATAAAAGTAGCAATTTGAGGGATAAACGTTTGTCAGATGGTAAATAGTATATTCTACTCATAATTATGCAAATTAGTATTGAAATATGCAGATATTAACACTGGAGGATTTTTTTTTTTCTTGAGATGGAAGTTAAAAACACATTCTTATATAGACTTTAAGGTTTTGAGGGTTAGATAAAAACCAGAATCCCTTCTTCAGCTGTATCAAAATAAATGCAAATACAGTCAAACCTGCCTTAGCGGCCACCTCTCTATAGCGGCCACCTGTCTAACGCGGCCAGCGGCCACAAATTTTGTTTCCCGCGGTAGATTTTAACCTGTCTATAGCGGCCAAAAACCCGATGGAGCCGTAGCCGAGCTGATAATTCAGGGTGTTTTTCTGCTTTTTAGCTGTGCCAGTCATTTCTGGGCAACATTCAGTGATCGCCAACGTTGCATTCATCACTTATTCAGTCACAATAATGCACTAATTCATGACTGTGCACATGCTACATCTAGTGTACTGTGCAACAATTTCATAAACACCGGCATTGTTCTATGCATGATACACACGTGTGCATACGTACACACATAAATGTACATGTATATACAACGATGATACATGTACATGTAGGCAATGCACACAAAGTTGGATTACCTGTCTATAGCGGCCACCTGTCTATAACGGCCACTTTTTCCGTATCCCTTGGGTGGCCGCTATAGACAGGTTTGACTGTATTGTAATTGGTACGCAAATTATATGTAGCCTTCATGAGTTTTATGTGCATGCAGTTCATTTAATAGCCTATATACCCTGGTAAAATTCTATTTTTCAAATCCTCTTAATAAGGTCCCTTTGGATTTTTTTTTTTTAAGAATTCAAGTTAGGAACTCGATTCTTAACCAAAATTGATTGTGCCAGGGCAAAAACAAAAACAAAAACAAAAGACAAAACAAAAACCGGTCCTTTTTAAGCGAATGAACTTTAACATCTAATTTGCATAACATTCACAAAATACAAAGTAGTTGCAATATTGCCATAAAAATTGTTAATTCCATGAAAAATATTTGTAGCACATCGGTAATCGCAAAACGAATTGATGAAAACTCTCTACGCGGATCATGACTCAACTTTTTAAAGGGATGGTACAGTATTGGTGGAGATGAGAATTGGGCTTTAAGATTTTTGCGAGATACCAAGAAAACACTTGTGATATTGTGCAGAACATACCATTTTAAGAGGAATTTAAAGTTTATTTGATAAAAATCGGGTTTGGAATGACTGAAACATCCAAAAACAAAGTAAAACAAAGCGATCGTTAACAATAAAGTGTGGGTCCCACACTTTATTAGAATCACTCTTTTTGGGATATCTCAGCCATTTCAAAACCAATTTTCATCAAATAAATGTTGAATTCCTCATAGTATTACATGCTCTTTCATATTTCATTAAAGGTTTCTCATTATCTCACCAAAAAATGTTAAAAACCTGAAATTAGGTTTCAACAAAAACTGTACGATCCGCTGAAGGGTGATAGGATGCCATCGATCAATGCCATTTTGTTTATATGCAACATCCCATTATTGTATTGTTCCATTATGCAAACCTGTAGCATTAGCACGGAAATTCTATTTCCCAGTTAACCAGACATGTTTTACATATATATATATATATATATATATATAATTACATACAGTGTATCATTATATATAGCAAACATTCGTCTATAGGTTGAAATGGGATAGGTGGTTTTATTCTATTTTCTCTTGAAGCGTTTTGTTTTTCTTGAAAGTCGACGAAAAACGTTACTGATGCCCCAATGAATAAACAAAATTATGTTGTAAGTCCGTTAGATGAAATTATCTACTAGTATATATAAGACTAGAGAAGGATCCATTGGAAAGTTAAGCTTGTAGAATAGCACTGGCTAAAGATCAAGAAGTTTAAGATCGCGATCTCCAAGATCTCAAAAAGCGCGGCCAAATTGGCAAATTATCGAAAAGTTTAAGATCGCAATCTTTAAGATCTTGAAGTTTTTCAAGTGCGTGTGACTTCAAACTTTCCGCGAAACTTCCCACTACAGCTAGGGATATTTCATTTTATAATGCTGTGATCGCCAAACTTCTCGATCTCTTGCCAGTGTGACCGGACAACAAAAGATCGTGAAGACTTCGCGATATGAAAGTTTGCGATCTTTTGCCACTCTGACCGCGCCTTATATAAACTTAAATAACGATGTTAGAATAGCAGTGAGGGAGAAGAAATGGGGGAAAAAAGGTGCGTGGCACACATCTACCTATATTTGATCATTCTACATCTGTAATTCAGTCAGCTTCCAAGACAGTTTGAACTCTGAAATTGCCTCGGCCAATTACCAATCTGCGAAATACTAGTAAAGGGTTTACACCTTCCTGTTCCTTTTTATTTTTGTTTTTGATATACGTGGATAACATGCCGCCAGTGATAACCACCAAGTATGATGCATTTCAATTTATTCCTAACTGACGACGCCACGCTCCCTTGTCTGTCTGACTTATGATATATCTCACCTGATGTGATTCAGATCATAGAAATGACATTATTAGCAAACAGGCCTCTAGCTTTAAGGAGCAGTGGATTGCAAGATCTAAAGAACAATGAATACTCATTAGAAACCACGTTAATACATACAGAAGATTTCACTTCATATCAGACGTAAATGGTCGGCATTTTGCCTCTCATTATAAATTATGCTTTATCAAGTATAGTTTTTGAATATCCACGTTTCATTTGAATTTCTGCCCAAGAATTAGGATATGGATCTTTTCATGGAGGACCTGAGTTTCCCACCACCTTGAGAACATGAAGTCACTTTTGTTCTCTTGACAGATAAGATTGATCCGATAGCTACCTTAAAGAGGCCTTCTTCCGTAGATACTGGAGTTGTGCTTTTTCTGCCAGACTGATACTGACAGTAGCACTCTTATTAAAGCAAGTGATCAATGACTCACAATAATCAAGGATGCATGCTTGTACGAGAAGAAAACTAAAGGGTTCAAAGAACAGGGTTGTTATCAGTCTTCTTTATAAGAATAAACTTATATTCGGTTCAAAAGATGCATCACACAAGCTCGTTTTGGCACAAAATTATGTTCCGTCATTTTACCGAAAAAAGTATACTGAACTCTTGCGGAAGCACTTCAACGGCAATACTCCTGTAAAAAAACACCCCCCCCCCAAAAAAAAAAGGATTATAAAAAGAAGAAAATCCTGCTCATTGTGCCAGACCTGATTGTTGTTAGCAACAATGTGATGATGCAAACCTTGCACGAATGTAGATCAATTTAGCTCGATTGAGAAATAGACTTTTCGACTCAGATTAGGTTTCTTTTCAGCCAAAATATAAATGTGTTGATGACTAGAATTACAAAGTTCATTCTTCCTTTCTGTTTCCGACACTGTCCGAGCGGCGAGATACCAGTATTTTTCTTACAATTTTTTTTTTTTTTTTTTTTGCTTGAGCTTGCAGAGTGGGTGGCAAGATAAGAGATGAAGAGATTAAAAAAAAACATAGATTATGACGAGATTTATGTAAGTTGCCACTTGATTTTAAATTCAACAGATTGAAAATAATCATAAACCAATATATCCAATGTAAACGACAAAGTACAAGGAAGGATTAAGTGACCTTGCACTTATCCATAGAGTATAATGTATACTGATGTGATTGCCCGATAACTCTAATGGCAAGACCTTGTTTTGGCGGTAGATATGCATAGAAAATGGGTGAATATTTGCATAATTTATTATGCAAATGAAATCATAGATGTGTGTTGTTTATAGTAGTTGCTCTCTCTCTCTTAATCACACCAGGAATCATTAACAGGTCTTGATGTAATAACTGTTATGAAACATATTCATATAATACTTGGGTACCTAAGGGGGGTCACCGTGCACCCCCCCCCCCCCCCGGACTCCTCGAAACTTACATTTTCAGGATCCTCATGACATACCAAAACATAATCAAGATGTTAACAGGAACGAAAAGTGGCTGTTCTAGGTGAAATTTAATGTATTCTATTGTTTTTCATAATTTCTTATGTATTTCTTTGTTTTTCAACTTTTTCAACTTTTGTTTTTTCTTTGTTTTTCTATTGGAAATTGTCACTGATCACTTTTCTACCATAATTAGCACAAAACTAATCAATGAAAGTGATTAATTGTAAAAATAATCAGGTTTTCATGACCTTCATGACAGAGCACCTGTTTTCCATAGGAAATGTACACAAAATTGTGCCCGTTTCGGGGAGACATACCGTTACAATAATGGGCGTGACTTCGCAAAAGTATACACGGATGTTGCAAATTTGGTCTCAAAAGTTGTGCGAGACTTGACCAAACAAAGTCAAGAAGCCTCGCGACAGATTTATAGCGCGAAACTTTGAGGGGGGGGGGGGTGGCGGATTCCCCCCCCCCCCCGTCCTTATGTATGTATGTAATATATATGTGCTTACATGTAGGGCCTACATAGTATATAGGGTACCTAAGGGGGGGGGGGGGTCACCATGCACCCCCAGGACTCACGTCTCACGCAACTTTTGAGACCAAATTTGCAACTTCCCCGCATACTTTTGCGAAGTCACGCCCATTTTCGTAACGGAATGTCGTCCCAAAACGGGCACAATTTTGTGCTTTTGTATACATTTCCTATGGAAAACAGGTGCTCTGTCATGAAAGTCATGAAAACCTGATTATTTTTACAATTAATCACTTTCATTGATTAGTTTTGTGCTAATTATGGTAGAAAAGTGATAAGTGACAATTTCCAATAGAAAAACAAAGAAAAAACAAAAGTTGAAAAAGTTGAAAAACAAAGAAATACATAAGAAATTATGAAAAATAATAGAATACATTAAATTTCACCTAGAACAGCCACTTTTCGTTCCTGTTAACATCTTGATTATGTTTTGGTATGTCATGAGGATCATGAAAATGTAAGTTTCGAGGAGTCCTGGGGGGAGTGCACGGTGACCCCCCCTTAGGTACCCGACTATAATGCGGCAGTGCGTTGTAGAATCTCGAAACCTGCTTGGTCTACGGCCTCTTGAATATCAATTTGCAAACATATTTCCTTTTAGTGTCATTCAGTTCTCCTTTATTGATTGATTCCATTACTTGATTAACTTCAGACTCTGACGACATCATAATGTACAACGTGTTTGCCCGATAACTTAGCTGTATTTTAGTACGCCAAGGTACATTTTGATAGCAAGACTTTGTCTTAGGGAATATATCCATAGAAATGGCCAACCATTTGTATGATTTATATGCAAATCAGATTATTAGGGTATTTCTAATAGCTTTTTTTTTGTATCTCTTGTTTCACAAAAGAATCATCAACTTGTGTCTTGATATTATAACTATAATGATTCAGATTCATATATCGCGGCAATGTGTTGTGGAATCTCGAAGCCTGTCGTAGTATGGCCTCTTACATACCAATTTTGCATACGTTTTTACAAAATATTGTTATTCATTTTTTTATTCTAAATTGGTTGATTCCAGTACTTGAATTTTCCTCGGACTCAGATGACACCATGTACACTTTGTTTGACCGATAACATATCTGTTTTTTCATTACGCCAAGGTACATTTCAACAGCAAAACTTTGTTTTAGGGGAAAATATGTTGAGAAAATTGAAGAATATTTGCATAATTTATTATGCAAATGAGATGCATGTTTTATTTTAATACCTAAAGTTGGTTCTTGTATCTCTTTATCACACTAGGTATCGTGAACCGGTCTTGATACAATAATAACTATTATCAGATTTATGATTCAGATCCATATATTGCGGCAATGCGTTGTAGAATCTAGAATCCTGCCAGTTATGTATCCTCTTGTATACTAATTTGCATCTAGATATTTGCATAAGTGTAATTCAATTCTTTTGAATTGATTGAATTTGTTTGAATTGATTAATTTTGGTTCGACTCTGGTGACACCAAGTACTTTTTGTTTGCCCGATAACTTGTCTTGTTAAAATGATTAAAAACAGAAGTGAACACGTAGGTATACTATACAATCATGTGCATATATGCGGTAATGCATTGCTGTATCAGCGGCAACTCTAATTTGCATATTTCACTTCTTAATTTGCATATATAATTGAAAGTTATGAACAAATGATGACCTAGCTATTGTCTTTGCACCATAATTTCTGAAATTATTACTATTTCTGCATGTATAGGGAGATTTTTTGAAAATTAGAACATCGAAACACCTTAAAAAGCAATGAATTGGCGGCCATTTTGTTTATGCAAATTAGATACTCTTAGACTCAAGATTCCGCTTGGGAACCGGAATTTTTGGATTCAGCGTACTTGAAATATACAAAATAGACCGGTTCCCAACTTTTACTAAAAAATGCCTCTGACAGTCACATTTTCCCCAAATCCCACTAAACTATTAGTTTTATGAATGGACTGAGTCGTCGATACAGTATACAAGCATGTTCTGTAGTGGACCTCTCAGTTCTTTTTTTTTTTTTTTCTCTCTAAACATAACTTTGTACTTTGCTGGTGTGGATGTTTTAGCTTTATTTGGTAACTATAATTTATTTTCTTTTTTCACACAGTCGAATGTATGCCTGTTATACAATTCCTGATTTATTATATGTCATGTTTTGTTGGAAATAGACTGAAAATAAAATGATTTAAATTGAACTGAATTAAAATGAGCTCCTACAACAGGGCATTTTTTTTTTTTTTTACATAGCTTTCGGTGTTTTGGCAACTTTAATCTGTCTGTATTTTGTTTATGATTTACAATGGAAGAAGAAGGGTCATCATAAAAAAAAAAAAAATGATCTGGATGACTCTGGAAGTTATCACCACACAGGAATCAGGTTGTGTGGAGATAAGCAAGTATGATGACGAATACCAATGCTTATGCAATAAGAGATAGGCAAGGCGAGGAATCTGTTCTTTAAACATCAATGGCGTTATGGAACGTACACCGACGCTTGATTTCTGTTACTGTAGTTATAACAACTCTCGTGTTTGTATAGGTTTTCCCGGCCAATTTCGCACTTTTGTCAGTCCATTTGATAAAAGGTTCATTCAATTTAGCGAAAATCCTCGTCACTGCACATTCTGTCATTCAAAATTGCGACTTGTTCGTTCAAATTAGCATTTCGATCAATGAAATTCGCACATGTGCCTTTCGAATTCGTAAAACGGGCATTCAAATTGGCACGTGCTCTTCATTCATATTCGCCAGCACTGGCGGTAAATGGTATTTCAGTCATTAAGTTTCGCGTATGGGCAGTCAAATTCCAAACATGTTCATTCAAATTGGCGTAATGTTATTTCTATTTTGAAAAAGTGAGAACCGTGATTTATACGCATTCAAATGTGAATTTTTGTTTCATCCACACACTGTTAAGTATAATTATAGTAAGGGTATCTTTGATCCTAAATAACTCAAGTTTGTTGTTCTGTAACGCCCGTCTTCTTTCATACATGTTATCAGAACTATACATGCACCAGTACCATAGATTAACTTCACTTTCTTATATATGTCCAGTCATGGCAGCACAAGTTAGATACAGGCGTATCTCTCAAGAAGACAGGGAAAGAATCATAGAAACATTTGAGGGTAATAACCTTGACAAATTGATCTCTAGAGCTGATCCAAGAACTTTATTTTCAATGATGATTAACGCAATATAGCACCCACCAAATGAAAATAATGACACATGCAGATGAAGGAAATAATCACGATGTAAATTGAAACCTCCTTCTCCCAATCAATGTCAAAACAAACTTAAGATTAATGTACCTGTGAATGAAATAATGTTATCGAACATTATAAACACATACACATATTTTGAAAGTACTATTGCAAAGATGATATCAGAATAAAGAATGAATACGAACATATGAAATGTCAAGATGCTTGCAAACAATACCTATGATGAATGAAAATGAAGAAAGGAATCAAAGCATAATCGTGTCTGCTAAATTGACTGCAGTAAATGCGAAATTGGATGCCCAAGAATGAATTCGAATGAACGAGTGCAGTGTATACGTGATCACATGACTATATCATGCTAAATTGAATGAACGATTTGCAAAATGGTGCTTGTCTTACGAATTTGAACTGAAAAAGTGATGATTCGAATGATGTTAAAGGTAATTTGACTGCTCCAAAATGAATTTCAATGAAAAGATTATAAAATTGAAATACCGAACATGCCATCTAGGGTAAATTGTGCTAAATTGAATGCAGCAATTAGGAATTGGATTGACAAAAGTGCGAAATTGGCCGGGAAAACCTATATTATAGCAAATCCTTGCAGGTGTACAGGTTGAGCTGTTTTACATTTCAAAACATAGTAAAAAATATTGCGGTAACTTCTTGAGGAAAATCGTGATAAGACCAGTTTAATCCTACTCTAAAACAGAAAAATAGCTGTCCCTTTGGTAGGCTCCTGTTTATGGTTGAATGTCTTACTTTAATCCAGATTTGTGTTTTAAAATAGAAATGCCTTCAGAACAAGGAAAGAGTGGTGTGAAGTACTCTAAAAAGTATTGCAACAGCAGGAAATGAGTCTCACTGTTCAAACATGTACTGCATTGGAGACACAGTCTTCACACGAAAACTAATACTGGATATCCGGTAGCAAAGGTTGTGTTTGTTTGTTTTTTCTTACATTACACCGGTAAGGATACGTACGTGGCGGGGAAGTTTTTGGTTTTTACCTGTGTTGAGCATGTGGTACTCGGCTTCCGCGTCATTTCGGTAGAAAAAAAAAATATTCATAGAAATAACAACATATCATTTCCAACGATCCCTTTCAATTTCTTTCTTCCTTTTCCCCGTCTTTATCTATTTTCAGTCTCACTAAAGAAAATGACGAAATTATGTCTGAGAAGATATTTTGAATATAATGGTTTAACCAAACTATGTTCCGCCATGGAAGGACTTTTGTCCTTATTCGATTTTTTTTTAACTATTTGAAACTGCTAAAAGAGTTTTAAAAAATACGGGGTACTTTCGTTTCACCAGCAATTTGCACCATCTGCAAGTCAATGACACACACGTACACGCACACACATACAATGTACACCCCCCACACACACACACTCTCTCTCTCTCTCTCTCTCTCTCTTTCTTTCTCTCTATCTCTGAACCTTGCCTTGTTTCTTTCATTACAAATTGTGTGCTACCGACCTTAGCCTTGCATCTATGCTGATTGTTATACGTCTTGCACAGCTGAGAGTTTGTATTATATTATTTCAGTTCAATACTTATAGACGTACTATGATTACATTATGATCTTTCATAACACGTGTATACCGACGGTGATACTACTGACATTGGTAGTGAAGCTTCAACTGAAAATCATTATTGTAACACTATTAGAGCAGAAACAAAGGAGAACAAAATAAAGTATGCAGATTTCATGTTCGACTTTGATTCAAATTAAGGCTGTTTTAATCAAGACATCAGAAGGTTGCACTGCTACTAAACGGCTATTTCAATCGGCATGTCCGTTCAAGTGTGTGTGTGTGTGTGTGTGTGTGTGTGTGTACGAGCGTGTGTGAAGGGGAAGAAGGTCTTATGTGTAAAACAATCAGACAGTGTTGGTATAATTCTCGGGATATATGACGTAGGATGTGAATAGTCCGTCACTCTACTTTCATGTTTTTAAAAGTAAGAGAATAAAGATATACGATTAAAAGGAAGAATATTTTGAGTGGTGAAAAAATAAAGGAAATCTTACTATATTAATACAACAAACCTATAGTACAGGGAATATAGAAATTAGATTGGGATGGACTTAACATGTTTTTAGTCACGTGCCGAATCATAGAAAGGGTGTGTCAACGTTGACATCTTCGCATGTATTTCTTAGCGCATTTGTTTACAGGTCAAGGAGAGAATTGTGAGGCGATGTCGTCTGAATCTTACGATGGAATCGAACTTATTTTCTTTTTCTTCAAGAGGACATAGAATAAGGAATCTGAAAATGATCTTGGGCAGATATGGATTTATTGCAAGATTGTTTGAGAAGTAATAAACACATTAAAACCATGTACACAGAGTATACCTTCAAGCCAAACTTACTTGATGATCTAATATGTATTATGCAATGAGAAGAAAAAACAAACAAACAAATGGAGGTGTCTACGAAAAATGATTATTTACCATATCAGTTATTTTTTAATCATTTTCTGGGGAACATATCACGGTGTTACTTGAGAACATGCAAAGTTTAACGATTCCAAATTGTTTTCAAATCAATGTGTAACTATCATAATTATTCCAAGCTTGTTCACCACGTAACAGCCAGGTAGTATAGCTTGACATCCACGTGTCATTTTGCCATGGAAGTCATGGTATATACATAATGTTACGACAAATCATACAGAGTCTGCTAAAACAGTATGGGCCAGTGCGTGCTTAGTTTTGGTGTTTGTACTATCACATAGTTATTACTATCGGCATATTAAAAAGTAAAGAAAATAAAATAACCACCGAAATTCATTTTCCACGCTGGCATATAATCGTATTTGACCAGCAGGAACATGCCAAGCAACCTTTCACTTTAAAAGATATATTTGGCATCATTTGGGCTTCTCCGAGTCGAACATCACCCATATTATAAAGCTTTTATTTACAGGGATTTTGAAAAAAAAAGTAAAGTGCTCCATTAGATATATACAATGTCATAATAATTATCATAGTGTATCTACCGGTGCCTCTCACAACGATGCTCATAACAAGTGAAGTTTTAGACCTAAATTCGCCACAAAACTCCATAACAAAATAAGTTCTGTCTACTAACTATAACTCTGTCATCCCCAGGGCATGAGATTGTGTTTGTAAATATCTTTATTTTCATTGGTCATCGATCTGAACGCTCCTCCCCTCCATTATCTCTGGCCGTCCCGTAACTATCCGAGTCCATCCCGCCCCGCATGAAAAGCTTCGTCATCTCAATGATGTTTCTTCCGCCGCCAAGTCCGTGCGGGGCGCCCTCTCGCGAGCGTTTTTCCTGTATTTTCCGCTTGAGATGGATGATGGGAATGGTGGTGAAGATCACCATGGCCAGCAGAAAGACGTAAGTGTTGACGTAGAAGTCGTTGTTGTACGAAAGGGTAGCGTCGTATATTGCACCTAAAGTTGGACGAAAAAAAATCTCAATGCAGTTATTGCTTGATGATATTCGGCGACTTGTGACGCAAGGAAAGGGAGTGGGATCGTGTTGAAACAGAATGGAAAATCAACATTGATCAAGGTTATCATATAAAAGCGAACACACATTATGCAATCTGGTCCGCTGAATATATTGTTGTTTCTCGCTTTAGTGAACACTTTCGCTGGTAAAAGATAACAAGCGACAGAATTATGATATGATATTAATAGAAATAGCGATGCGAATGACATTACTTCACCAGTCGTCAGACTCTAAATCAGGTTAAACAGTTTTTTTTTTTTCCCTGCCAGGTTTGAGATCATGTGCTCTTTAAAGTAATATGATTTAGATGATTCAAAGTCCCCCCTCCCCTCTCCCGATATATGGTGTATGTGTAAGAAATACAAAAAAAAAAAAAAAAACCCGAACAAACAAACCAAAAGCATGATGACTTCTGATACCTCGAATAGACCTATACATAATATCTCAACCTTGATGTTCAAAGTTCATTCCCTTGATGGCATTCTAAATCCTTAGGGACATTCTTATTAACCTTCCCTTCCCCTCCAATTTCCATGCCAGATCGCATCATACTAAAATACTGCAGTAATAAACTGGAAAGGATCGAGATTTTACGAGGAGGTCGTCCTACCAGCTAGAGTCGGTCCTACGATGATTGCTATTCCGGGCGGCACCTGACAGTACGACCAGGACGTTCTACGCAGGTCTTTCCTAATGAGGGACGTATTCAGTGGAAATATCAGCGCGTTGTAAATGCCGTTGAAAAAGCCAATACCTGGTAAGGCAAGAGTGTACAGGTCATTGAAATGTTAGTATAAATCAAAAGTTTTTGACTGGAGGTTGACAGTTTACGAATGTACTTTACTTGTTTATATTCTTTGATCATATTCGAGAAAGCCCTGTTCAAAAGTGTCGTATCAAAACGCAAACCATTTTCTTTTAATATCAAGGGTGTAAATTATGGAAGTGCATGTTTTGATTGGTTTGTGCTGGATTTGTGTTTGTGTGTTTGTTTGTTTGTTTGTTTGTTTGTCTGTTTAAAATGATTTTCCGTGATGTAAGTCACATCGACCTAATCCGTGCACACGACTTTACTTACATTTTCTGCGAGATTTCTCTTGCTTAGAACAATTAGAAATCAATGTGTGGTTGAAAACCATAGAAAGCATATCCGACAAGCAAGAATCAAGGAGCAAGTAAAGTCTGGAAAAGAAATTGACAATATTTTTGTATTCCACTACACTGAAATCATTGTATCTTCGGTAAGAGAGATTGCAGGTGCTTCCAAATATATCAACAAATCAAGAATCAATGGAGAATCCGGAGAACAGGCCAGAAATCTACCTCAAGAGAATTCAGTGATGTGCTACTCACAAAATGTGGCGTCAATGAACACACGAAACCATTGAGTTGTGTCTTTTATACGCTACATGAATAACTGTTTAAAGTACTCACACACTGCATAGAAAACCAGGAGTGCCGTTCCCTTGGCAAAGGTGACGATGTAGGTGACCACGCCCATGATACCACAGCATATCACAAAGACGTGGACCAGCGGGAAGGGTAGCCGCTCGCCGAACACCCCGGCTGCCATCCGTCCCACCATGTCGGACGCCCCTTTAATCGTCATGACCAGTGAGGCCGTAGCTGGCTCTATTCCAATAGACAGCATGTAGTTAACCTGCAAGGAACGAGAATGAATGAGACGTATTTGCCATGGAGTAGATGACACTATACCCCTCAATAATATGACTAATGATAACTGTAGGAATAAATCGGCTTAATCTTGATCGAAAATCTTTCAAGTGTGCCATCATGTCTTTCATGAGAAAACATTAAAACTACATATACTTTTTTTTTTTTTTTAGATACTGAAACTAGTATCTAACACGGCCTGGACCACACTTTTAAAAGTGGGGGGGGGGGGGCATGGCAGGCCCTGTCTAATATCAACACACCAGGATTTATGAGTTTAAGGTTTACGGTGATCACGAGGTGTTTTACAAGCAATATTTTTGTGATTCAATCGTTAATAATCGTCTTTTGAATAAAGGTTAAGCCTGTCTATATAGACACAATCATAATTTCACAGAATGTATTGACGCATGTACTGACACTGCAGTAAAAGGTTGTTAAATATGGATTAGCTTGTATGTTTGCTTGCATCAGCTTACGCATGATTCAAGGATGATATGAAGATTACCTTTCTTATGATGTTATGTATGGCATCTTATAAACAACTTGTCATGACAATGATAACGGATAAGATTTAGTCGTCGTATTCATTAAGCGCCTACTGTTAAGCTGATTTAACTAAAACTGAGCAAAGGTTTGATAAAGTGACTACTAAACTAAATCATTAACCAGTATAGATTAAGTGAAGTTAGGAAATAGATATTTTGTCTCAAGAGAACTAAAATGTAATCATTTTTGTAAACTCACAAAATATCAACGCACCCATTTATTAGTGTACATAGGTTTTGCCCAACGGAAGGATATTAGAGGGATGTTAAAGTTTTGGTTGAGGTGGGCATTTAGAAATTAACCTTTTCGGAGATAATTAGAAACCACCTAGGTGATATTTAAGATTATACAATTTGAAAAATAACTACAAGTTTGTTGTAAAAATCGGTTTTGAAATGGCTGACATATTCAAATAGAAAGTAAAGCAAAGTGGTTCAAATAGAAGGTGGGAGTCCTACCTTTTATTAGGACCTATAATATAGGTCCTGATAATGTTTTGGATATCTCAGCCATTTCAAAACTAATATTCATCAAATTAATTAGAATTCCTCAGTAGAAGTGTATGGATTTTACTATTTCATATTGAGGCTTTTTCATTCTCTCACAAAAAAAGTTGAAGCCTCATCTCAAACAAAATCAAAATTATACAATCCCTTTAAAATCGGAAAATCGCAGTACCATCCTCTGTTTTTATCAGAAAACAAAGAGAAATATAATCCTTTTTAGTGAAATGATATTCCAAAACCTTATTTCGTCATAAAGGAAGGGCTTGCTTGTTGTCTTCTTATCAATTTAAAAGATAAGAGTTTATTCAAAATAATCTTGACTTAATCTCCATTTCGTGGAGAGTTGTTATGCCATGGCGCTTGACTCAGTTGCTTTTTATGTGAGAGTGTGACTAAAGTTAATTTTAAAAAAATGTGTACAACTTTGTCATGTTTACAGTTTCAGGACTTCTGAGCTTTTGATTTTCCTTGCTAGATTTCTAAAAGTAAATTGTGACATAGATTGAGTTTTTATCTAGCTTTATTATTCATATTTGTCAGATTTTAGAAAGCTTGCAAAAAATTGTTTCTACAAATGACTTCATTTTTTTTTTTTTTGGGGGGGGGGTACACAAAAAGATATCCACATACTCTGTAATCTATCTATAGTCTTGGGTTGACATTATACTCACAAGGTGAATGAAGGGAAAGACGTAGCCAATTCCTTTGATGAGTTGTGCGACCATGAATATGAGGAAGATTGGATCAAGCCACAGCTCCGTTTGGCAGGAAATACAACATTTCCTTGGTGGGTCTTTTTCTCTGCGGATCATATCTGCCAACCAGCCGCTCTCCGACACTGTGTCATCGACCTCCGCAGCCGCTTCTTCCTTGCCTTCGTCATTACGTCGTACGATGACCGTATCGACATTCTCATCGCACTCCTCCATAATGAGATCGTCGATGCCGTCGTCGTCGTCGTACTCGTCGTCGTATACCGGTTGCTTGAACACGGCGCAGCACGGGAGTCCTATGACCACGGTGAGGGCAGACAAGACGCGCAATGTGTTTCGCAGACCGACGGCGCCTACCAAAGATTCGACGACGGGGTTCATCGTAAGGGAACCTTTCATGTGCGAGTAGATGAACAGAAGAAGTGCAAGGCAATATTTAGTGGGGAAAACATGCTGTGGAAGGTTAAATGAATGAAAATTATTTAAAAATAATTCATATTCCTAACTACTACAGGGTAATTAATCAAACGTTTCACATTGATTATCCACGTGTCAGCAGGAAAATGTGATGCTCTTAGGATGCAAAATAGTCGTAATGAGTTCAAAATATCTGAAGCTGTACAGATTTGTTTTCGAAGTACATAAAAGAAAAAATACCCTTTCGTACAAACTGCTATTTTCTTATTATTTATATTATATCACTTATTTTCAGTGATAAAATAAGATAACAAAGACCTCTTCCACCCCTAAATGAAGCAAACACACACTCATAAAAAAAAAATGGAACGAAAATAAAATCAACACAGGAAAGTATTTCGCTGCCGTACCAAAGGGTATCCCAGCGACCAGGAAGCAGGTGGCAAGCACGTGGTGGCGGTCCGGGAACCACGCCCCTGTCAGGATGAGGGGCGTGTTGTAGGTGAGGTTACAGGAGAAACCGAACATGATGCTGTATGTGAGTATCATCCACCAGAAGTCGCGCACGAAGGAGCTGACGAGAAGGCTGAAGGAGCCGAGCCCCACCGCGAACAGCGCACACGGCCGACAGCCGAAGCGCATGTAGAGGCGGGTGGAGATTGGGTTGCACACATAGGCGAGGCCGAATGCTAGCGAACCCACCCAACCTATAGTATAGGAAATGTCATAGGTGTTTAGAACAATAATCCAACAAAGCATGACGACGACAATGGTTTTCTTTATCCAGGGACAACAGGGTAGCTTCTTTAAATAGTGCTCCCACACAATACTATCTACAAGAGGACCCTATATAGCTGCCGTTATCATTACCCTCTTGTGTTGTCATAAAGGTAGGCCTACCCAGCGATATGGTGAGTTAAAAACATCTTGTCCCAGGACATAACATTAGGCACTTGACGGGATTATAAAGAGTCTTATATAGTCCGATATGCCACAGCACCCCTACTGTCAGTGATGTACACATCAAAGAAAGATGAAAAATATGTAATTTTAATGAAAGGAATAAAATGGAGTGGAGTGAGATGAAAAGAGTAAGCAAGCCCAGAAAAAAAAAATACTTCCGCAGTCATCTATAATCAATTAATCAGCCTTTCGTACTTGTTCCATAAGACATCATATTTAGGGAAAGTTCACTTCCACACTGTCAGACTGTGGTAAAGTTGACTATGACAGGTGATAGTCACAACGATAATATTGGATTAAAAAAAAAAAGATAATGACAGTCGTGTCATTGAAATATGAACCCCTTTGCCCTCTGACAAACTTTCATTTGATTCCATTATCAAAGAAAAACACAGTCATTTTATTCAGACAATGCCATGGTAAATAAACTATTATTCGTTTATATCGTATAATCTCCTTAGAAAAAAAGTCAACCATTGTCATTTCTACATATATACTTAATTTATGTGTGACTTTGAGGTTATAAGTGTCTACCACATTTTGTTTATGTATTTGCATTTACATTAGTAGTTTGTTCTGTATGACTGTCTCCCGCATTTTCTTTTTCTTCTATCACTAAAATGTTGCAGAAATAAATGAACTCAACTGACTTGAAATAAATGAAAATGAGAAAGATACAGAATATCTGCGTTTGTTTATCAAATTCATTTCCACCAAATGGTGGTGCTATAAGTAGCCACTCCCTAGGCAAATTAGCTTAGTTGCTGATATCGCAAACTTTCAACACTTTCCTCTGGTTTTGCTCAAAAGAAAATTGTAACTTACAACTATTTCGTCTTTATATTGTGTTGATACAACCCATCTGCTAGATAGGGTCACTAATGCCAGTTTATTGCAAAACAACAACAAGGAAAGGTTGAAAAGGAGGCACATCTTTATATTCAATTTTTGTATTAAAAATTGAAATATAACTTTTGTGAGGATGTTTGTGAGTAGGTTCAATAAACGGAAAACTTCATCTGATTTGCAAATTTTCTTTTGATAGAGATATCACTGTTTTATAAAAATATATGAAAATTCTAAATACCATAAGTTCTGATGAAAAGTTTTTAATGTTAGTACAATGTCTGGCAACGCCTGCAATACGACGGCAAGTGGTTGAGTTTTTGACTGGAAAGAACTGTGAAAAGTGCTTACTGACTGACGCCGTCTTATCCTGGTGGTAGGTCTCGAGAATATAGGGCATGAGCTCTCCGAAACTCATGACGATCCCGAAGAACGGTATGTCGATGATGAACCCGGCCAAGCACACCATCCAGCCGCGAAGGTTCCTCACTCTTCTCAGGTACGCCAGAGGCGACAGCTTGCGAGGCGACGAGGGCGGCGTTTTCGATTTGAAAAGGTCTGCGGTTGTCGCTCTCGTTGACGACGACGACGTCCGGGTGGGCGACATCGGGGGCGACATCGCGTCGGCGATGCGGATGGACATGAGGTAGGCGGTGTCCGTAGGCGAGGCATCGCGAGAGAGAAGGGGAGACTTAGTGTCATCCTGTACGGAGAAGTATAATTATGAGCGAATTTACCACCCCAAGCAATGTTTCATCCGACTTAGTAATCAATCAAGGAACACCAACAAGAATATGAGTTTGAGTTGTCTTCGATCTTCAATGGCCTTTGTACGAATGAAATTTGTAAGATCGCAAATGCAGATCTGCATTTTTTAGGAAAAACATGTCGGAAAAAGGGAACCGCAGCGTTAATCGAACCTGTCATCTGCTGACTTCCGGCAGCCACAATACCACCAGGCCATTCTTGTTTCCGGGTCACGATGAACTTGGAACAGAATACCCAATCTACGAAATTCAGAAGAATTGAAGAAGACTCATCCCTCGTATCTTCACCCCTCTGCTTAACAATCCCTTACTTTCATTTGATATACCGTCCACTGCCTTCGATTACCTAACATAACAATGTCGGAATGTTGGAGTTTGAGTGTTTGTTCCAAGATCATTGTGTCACTGCCGGCATGGTCGGCAACCAAGGATAGCCTGGTGGTAGTGTTGCGGTCCAGAAAACAAAAGATGAAAGGTTCGGTTCCCGCTGATTGGTTATCTCTCTCTTTTTTTTTTCTTTTTTTTTTTTTTGGGGGGGGGGGGGGACATGCTTATCAAAAATTTAGATTAGCTGTTGCAATTTTACAAATTTCATTTGTACAGAGGGCAGACAAATTGAAGAAAATTCAAACTTTATATATTCACCCCTCTACTAAATGATCTCTTACTTTCACCAAAGGGAATGGTTAAAGATTTCATCAAAATAAAAAAAAATATGATAAAGCCGTAAAATCTTAAAGTTTCACAGGATTTCAAAAAAGCAATATATATGTACATGCCAATGTGAAATTTGTGTTACAATAAAGTTTACCTTATAGGCCTGTTTCGACACAGTCACCTCCTGCATTAGTCTTAATGGGTGCAAACAACATCATTGCTCTCTTGTTCAAGTTCACAGTCAGACCAATATATAACATTCAATCAAAAAAAAAAAAACAGCTAAGGTTAGATAAGAAGGACGGTGTTCAGTCATGCTAAAATTAATCTAGTACTGATCAATGGTAGACAGATTCATATTAATCGAAGAGGCTGATGGGTTACATAAAACTAACATTTTTAAAAATGGTGGAACCTGAAAATAGTGAAACTTCGTTCGTGTGAGTGCCTAATTATAAGCGAAACATGGGCCAGTATCTCTCATGGCTAACTGATGTACGCAGTTTTAACCACGACGACTTTTTCTTTTCTTTTTTTTAGAAATGTAAATGTTGATACGATAAGAAATCATATGAGAATAAGTACAAACAGTGATATTAATATTTTTACCACAGTGTAAGGACAGCAAAATGAACTCGCTGTGTGAGATAATTACGACAATGTAAATGATTCTGCTAATTAAGGTG
This sequence comes from Diadema setosum, assembly GCF_964275005.1. Lineage (NCBI taxonomy): Eukaryota > Metazoa > Echinodermata > Echinoidea > Diadematoida > Diadematidae > Diadema > Diadema setosum. The sequence continues at coordinate 13,752,375 of NC_092694.1, forward strand.
TAAAAAGATGGTAATACTAGATATTGTTCGAGTCACCTTGGCAGAATGTTAATCTGTACTATTTCTGAATGGATAATGGATATGAAACCGTGAGGGAGATATAGCCTAATGTGTTCACAACATTACGACTGATCATGAAAACATAACATTATGTCAATCAAATACAGTTATTGTTATTAGTATTTGCGTTGGATATTCCTGAGCTTACCTCATCGGGAACACCGTCGTGCACTCCCATGCTGCCAAAAATAGGTGAAGAGCCAAAAAAGAAACGGATCAGTTGGTCATGTCATCGCTGGCGACTTCATATTCATGTCTTGCCTTGTTGAGATCTTTTCTTACTGCGCAAAGTAAGCAACACTTTAAAGAGAGTCTGTATTATTTGCTAGGTGTACCGGCTCCTGAGATGTCATCGGCAAAGTTATATTTCCCCGCAGAGAAAATAGATATCTTGTTAACTACTTTAGTGTTCTGTCTATCCGATGAGACCAGTTTTACTGCAGGTCTGAAAGAGAACTTCCCCGAGATGAAGATGGCATACCATATGGAGGGAAAAAAAGTATGTCACAAACAACGGAGTTCTTGCCGACTTTCAAACAAACAACGTTTGTGCTTTTCTGTCTATTTCATTTTGCAATTTGAAGCATCACAGCACGCGCTGGTATGCTATGGTCATCAAGAAGCGATCAATACTGAATACTTCTTGGGCAGCATGATCGATTTCTTCCTATTCGCGTATCGGCTTAGTGCGTCATCGGCAAAATGCTCTGTTGAGACGGGAAAGGGGCCTGCCTATCTTGAGAGAAGAGGGGGAGATATCGATTCCCGATTCATACATTGTTCGCTTCATCACCCTGCTGCCTTTATTCAAAGTTAGTGTAGAATGTTTAGGCACAACTACGTTTGTGAAACATTCGTTCATCCAACAATCTCAACTATGTGTGTTTCAGCTTCAAAGAGATGAAGTAAGAAAGGTTACAGGAAGAGTAACAAAGTAGATGAATTGAAAGTTTTAGAGCTTAAAGTAGACCTGAGAAGTACCAGCTGTCAAATCAGTTCGGCTTTGACCCTCGTGTTTCTCTAGAAATGAAAGAGGAATATGAATATTAGACTAGGCATCGTGTGGTGCTGACCACATGGTTGTCAAGTCATAGACCGGAAGAGGGGCACAAGCTCCTGCTACGCCCTAAGTGGTGCTAATGCATGTCGTGGACGTCCCCCGTGGTCCTACAGTAGGCGCCATCAGAAATCCACATTCCAGTTAACTCAAATGGAAGAACAGGCCGATCAACGAGGACCAAACCTATGGATGGAATCGGAATAGGAATTGCTCTTTATTACTTTACCGTGTAAATTATAAAAGCGGCAGTTTCTGCAAAGTTTTAATGGGGATTGAGCAGACGCAGAGAGATAGGTTGAGGAAATCGGATAATCCGTTCAAAATTTGCTAGTTGTTACAATTATTGTGCTGAATTGTCAAGGTTGAAACTCTACAGTGATTATGCATACAGCAATAGAACATTGTAGATAATGATTATAATTATATAAAAGCAGTTTTCAAGAAGAATTGTTTAAATCTACTACGACAATGAGAAAGCACGTGACCTATAGCTCCTCCGAATTAGGCGTTATGATAAGTAGGCGCCTGATACTGTTTTCTGAATATGTTTGGCACTAAAAGGTCAAGTGAATTAGTAAGTTTCTCTTTTGAAAAGTTAAATGTTTTAAGTATTCAGAATATACGCATTGTTGTAAACATTGTATTACTTTTTTTCCGCAGAGTGTATAATAGAGTTTATGTTTCTTTTTGTACTAAACATGTAGACATGTACATGTTGTTATCCCTGCCTGTCTATGTATATTATCAACGACTCGCTTGTCAAATTTATCATATTATTTCTTGTACATTCTGTTGGAAAAAAAAAGTGAAAATAAAGTTTGAAAGTTTGAAAGTGAAAGTATTATTTGTTTCCGTAGGTATTAAAGCAGGTTTATTGTTGAATTCATTGTAGATGGAGAAATATGGAATTAACCATATTTTTCGAACGAATTGTCTGATTTTCTCTGAACTTCCGCTCAGTATTAAGCTCATGTTTTATTTTTGGTTGTTGTTTCTCTTCTGTACAATGTTATGCTTTGCTTACCATATAACAAGAGTATTACTTGAGAATTCACAAGTTCACATTTTTTCCAAAGTCTTTACAGCCATGCAGAACACGCCAACGATGAAATATGAAACAGGATACGGCTATAGCACTGTGGCTGACGAGCGAGTCTGGGCGGCGTTTATCAGTAGGACATCACACAGTGCATTGCATAATAGATCTTATCATGGTACATACATCCGTAGAAGAATCATCACCCTGCTCGGCGTGTACGCAGTATTTCCATCCATTTTTGCTTATAATCGTATTTCAAGCCATAAGGCTCTTAGAAATAAAGTATAATGCGTGCTTTAACAATATGTGTTCATGTCATCATACACAAAATTAATTTTCAAACTAATAATAATAATAATTGCATTTATATGGCGCTTCATACTGACGTTTCTAAGCGCACTTTTGCTACTCATACAAATAAACTAGAAAACACAGTAGCATTAACAAAATCAGCGTTAACAGTAACAAAAGAAGAAGAAAGAAAGAAAATAAAAGAAAAGAAAAGAAAAATACAAGTGATGCAATGGTACAATAATTGATAACTGTGTGCGCATCCAGGGAAAAAAACTATTTCAAATTTAGATATTTCATGATTATGATCAGTCTACATTACAAGTAAGATATCCGTTATTGAAACTGATATACATTCCAGAATAAATAGATAAGCATTTACCAGTAGTGTGTTACTCTTTTATACAGTGTACATTATGTATACGAACGAAATATTGTCGAAGACTTTGCACTCTGTTCATTTCGTCAGGTTTCCTATACCACATGGGTGCAATACATATCCTTAATTTGTTTTATCCAAAATACAACACCTTTAAGTTTTTGTGACAAAGAAAGAAGCGGATATTAGTTTTGATAACAGTAACACTACCTAGATATGTTAAGGAGAAAAGATAAGAATTCGTTTTGAATATCATATCCTATTAATTTTGTCATTTCAGTGATCTGATTCCTGCATATCAACATAATATGGCTCAAATACTTCCTTCAGAAACCCAGTAAAGATTGCTTTCCACACAGCATTCTGTCTTCACTTTTATTGCATATCCTGTTCATATAACTTTTATCTGTAATACTCATTTCAAGCCGGACATGATGAATATCGATAATCAACGAATAATATTAATTGCATGAAATATTATTTCATTAATTTTGTCTCCCTCAGTATAAATGAATGTGTAAGATCTCAACTGCTAATCTATGATTTAACAAGCATGTTATTTTGGAAAAAAGGAACCAGCGGGATTCGAACCCGTCAACTATTGTACCCTATGTCTAGCTCTGCGTTGATTTCTGGCTAATATCTATTGTAGTATCAGATCATAATATTTTGCACTATTAGATCCCTTTTCCATGTCATTAAATGTCAATACTACCAACCCCAACTGAATAATCCTGTAAAGATATATTATCTGGGCCATCTTTTATCCCTTTGAATGAGCTCGGTCCTAAAATCAACACTTCAGTAAATACTACAAAAATATGAATGGAGAGAGGGCAGCCTTACTTATAACTTCTCTCTTTAACATGTTTAATATTAAATCATCAGTTGAAGACCGTCTTCTCAGTGGACGAGAAAGCATCATTCTGTTCATCGTTGTGCAAGAAATCGGCGAGGGACCGAATACCACGCACTCCCGTTATAACGAACACGGTTATAACGTATAATTCTCGTCACAAAGAAATCAGGTTCCAAAATCAATCATCTGTATCATAGATACTTAGACGTTATACTTTTACACTAGTATACAACTACTATAACAATTAAACTTAAGCGAAATTTCAATATAACGAAAGAAAAACCTCCTGCCCCGAGCACTTCATTAGTTGTGCGGGATTGTACCGTACGTTGTTGTTGTTGATGTTGTTGATGCTGCTGCTGCTACTGTTGTTGTTGGTTTTTTCTTTCTATTGCTTTTTTAATTCACTCTACATTAAAGGCATAATTTACCATTTGCAGATGAAGCAAAAACCCAGCGTTAGTGCCTTAAAATAGTTCTAAAATGTGAGTTAGGGATAGAAATAACCACTGTAAAAATTTGAATGGGTAAGATCGATGTTAAGTATTGTTAAATATACAAAATGTGAACAATAATCATGATAAAGAATGTTTCCAGACTAAACCGTCTGCAGTTACGGTTTATTAAGAAAAATACAGATATTTCCTTATATTAATGCAGACTTTATAGCAAAAAAAAAAATTGTATGATGAAATTTTATAAATCCTCATTGTAAAAAAAAAGAAAAAAAAAGAATAAATCTCAATCTTGATACTGCACCTGTAGGCCTACAGTAATTATTCCATTATAAAGAGCCGTAAAGAGAATCAGTGTAACATTATTTTCATTGAATGTCAACTCAAATGTGTTTTTAATTCCAGGAACAGAGAAGTAATACATATAATACAAAGTATACACTAATAACTCATATATTGTTAACAATCAACGAAGTAATGCAGAACATATATTTTTATACAATAATAAACAAAAATGAATCGAAACAATGTAAACTCCTATACTTTGCAACTATACATGACAAAAAGTAAACATACCGATTAAAAAATGAGCGATCTACCGGACTTGGGAGCTTTTAAAGCGTATAGATCACTCGAAAAGCAACCTGATGTAAAGTTATAGGCCCTACATACAGTGTAGGTGAATATCCAAGTTTGGCCTTTTACAGTTAAAAAATTTTACGACGATTACATAGGCTTATAAGATGCGGGTAATTTAAAAAAAAAAAATCATATTGGGCCTTCACAGAACTTACTGTAAAAAAAAAACAAACATAAAATAGAAAACATACAAAATTATAGGCATTGTGTACCATTTGCATATAAAACATAAATCCAGGGTATAATATTTCGAGTTAGGGATAGAAACAACCAATAGTGTAAAAAAAAAAAAAGTTAATCAATATAATCAATGTTAAGTGTTGTTGAATAGTCCTATACGATCGAAATGTGAGCACTATATTTAAGAATAGAATTGTTTCTAGACTAAACCGTCTAATGCACTGGGTTATAGTGAGAAAATAGTGATATCCCCTTACTATAGGCTTTATTGGGAAAAAAATATATATGGTAGGATGTTTTGTGATATAGCTGACCTACACATAATGCATCAAAATAATGTGATAACTCGAACATTCTTTAAATCACAGCTCCCAATGGTAAACAGTATCCTTAAGATGAAATAAAATGTTGCGGCACATACCCTTCTTATTGACCCTTGTCTAATAATTATGTACAAAAATATGACAAAAAAGAAGGACAATCTAGAAGGAGATACAAGGAAAGATGGAACTCATTACAACGCTTGCCAGTGAAGGTCAAAGAGAAAGGGGAAATTGGGCACAGAAACATGGAAGAGAGATCTGTGAACACGCCATTCTGTCGCCGGGAAATATCTTCGCAGCTTGTCGAACGTATTAGGAGCCTATATAGTTGCGACTACTCAATGTACCCAACTTGGCCCAAAGGTTTCACCCCGGTCTCAGAGTTACTGGGGCCACCCACTTAAAAAGGTTTTTTTTTTTATTCTATTTATGTTTTATTGAAAAATTATACAGAATCACACAATTTACAACAATTAACTTGATTAGAATAACACAATCACTGAACAATGTAGAGGAATTGTAAAAAAGAACCGAAAAAAGGCAGAACATTAAGTTACCATATACAAATCAGATCTTGTTCAAGAGCGATATTCCGACTAGAGATGGGGAAGGAGAATAAAACAAACAAACAAGCAAACAAACTAATGAGTGACCAATTAACAGTTTCATCCTCCCTTCCAACTGAAAAAAAGGTGTGTGCACTGCAGAGACTGGAACAAGCCAAACCAGGGGGCGAGAAGATCTACATTACCCAAACATAACTTGAACTTCCACAACAACTACACCTCTCCCCCCCCAAAAAAAAAAAAAAAAAAAAAAACACACACCCCCCCCCCCACACATCCTCGTCTCATCTCATATACACTCACGCCCCGCACACATACCCTGTAAATGTAAATGTAGATGTAGATCACCCCACCACCCGACCTGGCCCAATCCAGCCACAATGTACTCTGTAAGATGTCCTGCAAACCCTACATCCGATGGTAAAGTTTAAAAACAATCATTATCAATTCACGGGAGGTCAGGTCACGTCAATGCCAAAGAAGGCTACCATCTCAGAAATCGCCCCTGAAGAGCCAGAATCGACAATAAAATGTTACTAGTACAGTGTATATTGTACTACATGCACTACATGCGACTACAAATGAAAAACGCAATATGGCCTTCTATATACAAAAAAAAAAAAAACAACAACAAACAAACAAACAAACAAACAAACAAAATATGGCACCAATAAGCATTCAATGTACTTGGTCTATTAATGGCCTGAGGATTGCATGGAGGAGTTAAATCTCAAAACGCCATTTCTTGAAATGGGAAGTTAATTTATTTTTCTTTTTTGCTATCACTTAAAAAGTTAAAGGGATCGTATAGTTTTGGTTGCGACCTAATTTCAGGTTTCTAGAATTTTTCTGGTGAGATAATAAGAAACCTCTTATGAAATATGAAAGAGCATGTAATTCTATTAGGAATTCAACGTTTATTTGATGAAAATTGGTTTTGAAATGGCTGAGATATCCAAAAAGAGCGATTCTAATAAAGTGTGGGACCCACACTTATTACGATCGCTTTGTTTTACTTTGTTTTTGGATATTTCAGTAAACCTGATTTTCATCAAATAAACTTTGAATTCCTCTTAAAATAGTATGTTCTGTACTATAGAATAAGTGTTTTCCTGGTATCTCGCAAAAAGTTAGAAGCCCAATTCTCATCTCCACCAATAACACTGTACCATCCCTTTAACCTGTAACGAAAAAAAGAAAAAATAACAAAACAATCTTTAATAATGAAATCATAAACAAATCATTTATAGTCTTCGAGATCCAGTAGAACAGAAAACCCACAACGGTTCTCTCAATTTCAGGCTGCACAATGGATTGGCTTCTTCAGGCCTCATTTCGAAAGGGCGTGAAAACAACGAAATTGGCACATTTTTAGTATTCTTGTACGCGTACGGTATAGGTAGCGTCGTGATCTTGCTATTCACATCTCTGATACGAAATAAACTCACACAACAGAGGAATGTAATACACATTACACCCGAGTACGACCCGCGTGGCCGCGTATGCATGACGTATGCGTTTAAAATACATGCGGGAGATGGGATGGGCAGTGTATTAACGCCGTCGTCTATCTGTAAACACAGAGCCTGTATCTATATTTCCTAGGTGACACTCGAGTTGGTCAACATGTTTGGGAGAGGGAAGAAAAGTAGTGGTGGAAACAACCCAGCTAAGTCAGATCAAGTTAGAAAGCAGGTACGTAACGAACATAGTAAATGTCGTAAGATTTTCCTTCGCATTGTTAATTGTACGGTAGCTGCTGCACTGCGCTCCCCGTCACCACTAGCTCGCCTATGGCACCCTATGCTTACGAACTATGACTGTGGATTAGTATGCGCTCCGTCCGGTACATTACAGTACAGACTCTCAGGAGCTCCCCTGCCCTGGCATTAATTAGCCACTCCATTGGCATTGTGACTCGTCACTTAGAAAGCATCTATTCCTTTACGTCTACATATGGGCAACCCTGAATATTAGCTTGGGAAGAGCCCTCTCGATTAGTTAATGTTTTTGACATCGATATGATTAGCCTAAAATATAGGACGTAACCACGTTAGACTCTAATCTGTCCCCTGTCTAATCTGTCCCATGCCATTTGTCAGTGACAGTCAGTGCACAGTGTCAGTGGTCAGTGGCACTGGCAAGTTAGGCGGTCTAATTTACATCTAACGTTACATCTAACCCGTTACTACTACTTGTACTAGTAGTAGATCCACTGTAAGTACATGTAATGTTGTGATCATGTCATTGTCAAACTTTTTTGGTTGAAGGAAAATCCATAGTTGTGACACAGGAGCCTTACTACAAGACAAGTAGAAGAAAAAGAAAATCAATGTGCATGTTCAGGTTTATGCTCATTGTGACATTGCCCTGTACTTAGTTGACATTATTAATAAATAGGTATCTGCATAGCTATTGATTTGTAGGATGTACCGGTAAGTGAAATTGCCTGTTGTAGTGTTGAAAGAACAGAAATATATCCAATTATTATTTAGATTCTGTTACTCTGCTATGTGTGATTGTTACACCTGCTAACAAACATGGTTAAGATTAAGAAGCTGCAACAATTTATGTTGTAAACTGTTACATGTTGTACATGTATTAAATGTACATACGTTGACTGTGTATCAGTGTCCTATCAGTCACCCTGCTGGGGAATGGTCACATGACTTCATCAGACTACTTGTAGATATATCACTCACAAAAAGAAATTAAAATTGCAATGCCAAAGGACTGTCACATGACACGAGCTAAACACCAATGACTTGATGAGGTACAAAACTTTGAATATGGGTACTATGGCCAATACAGAAGTAGGCTTACCACTCACACCAGGTACAGTCTCATGGATGTACATGCAGTGGACTTCTTGAAAGTAACTAAAAATCAGTATTTTATGATATTTTCCCCATTTGTTATTTTCACTTTTGCAGCAGGTCTAGGGTAAAGGGGTGGGGGGGGGGAGGAGTTCCACCTTCAACTCAAGTCCTTCCTGTGTGGTGATCAGTCTCAAGTTTGGGGTAAAAGTTGGGATAAAAATTGTCTGTCATAGATCTCTATGGCTGTAAATCGATACATCATTACATGATATCTCATATGGTGACTTACTTTCCAAATGCTGCACATTGTCATCCCAGAATGTAGACATGTTTGGGATGCCAGACCTCTCGGAGTTCGCGGTGAAAGATGACTTCCATGTCTCCGATGATGTTTTGGAGGCGGAGCTGGCTGCCCTCTTGGATGAGGATGACGATGGCGGGGGTAATGCAAGACCTGCTCGGCGCCAACAGAGACCTGCTCCTGCTAAGCCTGCTGGTAAATAAAAAAGAATTATCCTTCCCCCCCCCCCCCCCATCTCAGAGAGAGGGGGCCTTACAGCAGCAGACAAGCAGATGAATGGTTGCTCAGAAAAACATCTACCAGTACCCAATTTAAAGGACAAGTTCACCTTCATAGACATGAGGGTTGATTGAATGCAGCAATATTAAGTAGAACACATCAGTAAAGATTTGACGAAAATCGGACAATCCGTTCAAAAGTTATGAATTTTTGAAGTTTCTGCTCAGTCATGGCTGGATGAAAAGACTACTATAGCTTGTGATGTCACATGTGTACAACGTTATAAAGAAAGAATAATGAAAATTCAACATATTTCCATTTTTCTCGCATAACAAAAGAACACTCGACTTCTCCCTTTCAGAAGGCAGGGGGAATAATATTACCCTTAATATATGTCAGTAACAAGTCGAGGAAATTTGCACTTTATTCAAAAAGTAAAGTTTTGTGAAATTCTCTTTTTATTTTCCTTATATCGTTGTACACATGTGACATCATACGCTGTAGTAGTCTTCTTATCCAGCAGTGACTGTGCAGATATTTTAAAAATTCATAACTTTTGAACGGATTATCCGATTTTCCTCAAACTTTCACTGATGTGTTCTACTAATATTGCTGCATTCTCTCAATCCTTATGTATATGAAGGTGGACTTGTCCTTTAATGATGAATTTAAATCAATCTCCTGTCTTGTTGATGAGTTTGTTCCATTTCATGTCTGTTGCAACTGTGTCTTGTCAGCTGTCTCTAAAAGCCTGTGCATGTATTTCAAAATATAAAACTTTGGTTTTCTGAAGCGTGGTGCTAAACTACATTTGGATTGTATCTCCCATCCTAAAACTGTGATTACTAAAACTGTGAGACTTGTTTGTTTGGTATTTGTTATAGGGAAATTTTTATTTGAGTTGATAATCTTTTATGCCTACTTTATTTCTGTGAAAGATTGGTTTGAATACAGTTTCAAATATTAAGTACTTGATGTATATCTTTATGTATGAAGAGATGTTTTTTTACAGCCACGAGACATACCAAACTAAAAGCAATCAGCTCATGCATGCAAACTTTATTTCAGCTGTTGAAATGCATTAAATGGGTACACTGCAGTGGGTGCATGGAAGATAATATATCCTCAGAGGAAAAATATATGAATTAAAAAACAATAGTAGATCAGCTTATCACTAAGAAACTGATGACTGACTTCATGTACAATGTCACTTTTTGACTACCCCTTTTTTTTTTTTCTTTGCTGAATTTATCAGTTTGAAGAAAAATAATGTCTGGAAATTTGTGACCCGCTACAACAAAATGGTCCTAATGTCGCGCACGGTCGAAGCCGTGAAAATCGATTTTGAAGTCAGAGCATCAAAATTGGTCAAAACTTACGATTTTCTGAATTTGACATATTATTAGAGTCTGACATGTCTTCTGTCATCTGTCGAAATTTTGAAGCAAAATGATGAAAGGAAAGACCAAAAAATAGCGTTTTTCTGGGCCATGTTTTTTGGCGTTTCAACGAAGCAGAAACTGGTTCGAACATTTGGAGTGAGCGCCACACATAGGCTCCGCCCCTAACAACGACTAGAGTGATCTCATTGGTCAGTTTGCTGCTTGCCGCTAACCGAAGCGTGAAGCTCGCACACTGCCCAGTCGACTGGTGCGTGCTGGCGGGGTGCGCTATGCCCAGCCGCTTCTCCTGCCATCCTGGTCACTGATTGGTCGGTGAGGAGACCGCCGACGCTGTGTTTGAATGAGCATTTCGGGGGTTGCTAGGGCTTACCTTCTATTGTTCGGAGGTGAAAACTGTCTTGCGTGTCCTTTGATTGTGATTGCGTCGCAAGGAGAACTTTTAGAGCGCTTTTCTCGAAACAGTGATTTCCCAGACATATCGACGTGCTCTCTTTTAGACATCGATATCTCCGCAGCCGATTATTTTTATATGATGTGTTATGTATCAATTTAAAGCAGAAAGATTAGGGATTTGTATCATGCAATTTTCAAATAATCGACCTCGCCCGACTTTAGGATCATTTTGTTGTAGCGGGTCACATTTTGTCCCATCTCTCTGTGCCACATGGCTGTGAATTCTTCAAACATTTCTTTCCTCCTTCCAAGTTGACCCAATGCAACAGATAGCTATGATGGCCAATGAAGTGATGAAGGACGTCGACGAGGCAGATGATGATGATGATGATGATGACCTCGACGATGAAGATTTATTGGTGAGTTTTCAAAACATGTCAAATCAAGTCGGTACTGCATCATTATTTAGATACTATTTACAGAAGTTTTTGCAGAAGGCTGTGTGTATGTATTGGCATTATGTAAATAAAGTCCTGAACCATTTTGTGTGTTTTGTATATCAGATTAAATCATCTCCCACAAAATAAGCTGAAGATGTCTCCTTATCAACTATTATAGTGATGAACCTGGCACATTAAAGTATTTTCATCGCACTAAGAAGCGTAATTTTGTGTTACCACTCATTATCTAAAGTGTTTCTACAAGCCTTTTGAAAGACAATTGCCTGATTTAAAAAAGGGAGAGAGAGAGAGAGATAGAGAGAAAAGAATGCAATCCTGTATACACGCTACTTGCTGTTGTCTTTGCCAAAGTCTTCTCACATTTTCATATTTGAGCTTCAAAGTAAATCTCTCATTTGTGTGTATTGAGCGGTTCCTGGGTATTCTGGGACAGACATTTTGGGAAAATGTGTCCTGCAACACCCATATCCTTCAAAAGATTTGATATAGATGTGATTCATTTGCCATCTTGTACCTTTATTTACTTGGTTAAGCTTTCCAAAGTCAATTTTCATTCAACCTGTAGGCAGAACTTGCTGGTATAAGTGGCAGCGCTGAAAAACCGCCACCTAGTCTGAATGTTCCAACCTCCAAAGCAACTCCGAGAACGCCTAGCCCTGGACCACGTCCAGCCGTCGGCCAAACACCCAGTCCTAAACCGAGACCTGCTCCAAGCCCAAAGCCCGACACTGGTCCTGGCCTAGCGCCAGAGCCTACTAGCACGAGGAGGAGTCCTTCCCCAGCGAGAAAACCAGTACCTGCAGGACCAAGCCCAGGTGTAAGCCCTACAGAGCTACACATATACCCCTGGTTGATACACACCCTCTTTTATGTTGGTCCCATGCTAGTCAAATAAGCCACCTACTTCAGCTACTGTAATATTACAATACATTTCTAATGAACACACACATATTGCATCTACACATACACAACTTTTGTCGTTTGTAACTTTAGACTCTCAGGCGATGCAAAAAGATCATACACAGGTACAGTATATAGAAAAAAAGGGTTTTTCTCTTGAAACCTGTAATTATTATAGAATTTCATAACTTTGTTATTTTTAATTTATATATTTTTCACCTATTGAAAGTTTCACCTGTTTTATTTGTTTTAATTCTATCTGTTGATTAGAGTTGCCTTCAAAGTTGAGTGGATTTTTCACTGTAATCTATTCAAACTTCAATACACTGTGATATTTTCTACCTCTACGATCAGACCACTGGTGAACCTACGGATCTGGCATCTCTGCTTCAGCACCGAGCCGGCTGCTACCAACAGGCCATTGCCAGCGCAGAGAGGGCAGAGGAAGGGTCAAAGGTCAGAAGGTACAAGCGACAGCTGAAGGCAAGTTTGCGTCAGTGAAATATTTTATTTGTTTTTGTTTTTTTCACAGAGAATGAAATTGGAGACCTCTTGCAGCATTGATGCACTACTTTTACTGCTAGAAAGGGATGCATGTACATAGGTGAAAGTAGGTTAAACAAATCTGGGATATTTTTTACATCAACCTGTTGAAGACGGGCTGATTTTGCTACAACATGCATTTCCCATCGACACTTGCCCGAGTATACTTGGGACTCGTCCTCAATGGGTTATGTAAGTGCAATCCCTACATGTACTTATTTTCAAGTTGGCTTTATTGCATAGAGTATGGTGAAAAAAACAGAGAGGCTCAAGTTGCATCAAAATCAGACATCAAAAGTTCAGGGCACGTCTGCATTAAAGTGAAATCGACTAATTTGCATGCTTGTTGCGATGGGTATCTCTGTTCAGATTAAATCATGGGAATCTTTGACATTTGCTAATTTTGTGATTTTGTGAGGGATTTATAATGAAACGGTTGCCATTTCATTTCTTCAATTCACTCTGTCAATTTTATAAAATCTATTTGAAAAAGATCTTTCAAGCTATAGATATGGAAATTATGCAAGTATCCCTCTCATTATGGCAGTTCCTAAAGTTTCGAGAATGAATTCATAGGTTTAAATATGTGACCCGCTACAACAAAAGGATCCTAAAGTCGCTGACAGCTGAGCCGAGAAAATCGAGATTGAAGTCACATCATCATCATTGGTCAAAACAATCGGATTTCTGTTTTTGGCATAATTTTATAATCTAATCTTTTGTCTATCATCTACCGAAATTTCAAAGCTAAATGATCAAAAGAAAGGCAAGAAATCTGGGGGGCATTTCATGAAGGAACTTGTCGGATAAAATGTCCGACAAGTCAATTATATCCGACAAGTTCAGAGAAATCAGCCAATCAGACTAAAGAATTTCTCAAAACTTGTCGGATATAATTGACTTGTCAGATATTTGATCCGACAAGTTCCTTCATGAAATGCCCCCCAGCATTTTTCTGGGCCATAATTTTCCGACTTTCAACGTAACAGAAACATGTCCGAAGATTTGGATTTAGCGCCACAGTTAGACTCCGCCCCTAGCAACTAGGGAGTGATCTTATTAGTCAGTGCGCAGCATCCTGATTACTGATTGGTAGTGCGTAGACTGCTGGCGCTAAGCTTGAATGAACATCGCAGAGGTCGCTAGGAGCATACCTTCTATTGTCAAGCGGTGAAAGCTGTCTTGACTCCCCTTGATCATGATACCGTTGGAAGGAAAACTTTGAAGGCGTTTTTCTTGAAACTCTGATTTCCTCAACCACTTGACATGCGCTAATAAAATCATTGATATCTCCGCAACCGAGTACTTTTATGAGTTGTGCTATATATGAAATCAAGTAGAAGAGTAAAGGAATAATGTCATGCCATTTTCAGAAAATTGTCCTCCCCCTACTTTCGGATCCTTTTGTTGTAGCGGGTCACATATATTGAACGGTTTGGAATTGGATGTAAAAGGATCTCCTTTTGTGTACTTAATGTATATAAGTATTAAGTGACCAGCCAATTTACGAATAATAAGCCTAATTTATGTCATAGTCATGCAGAACAATTATAAACATTAGGATAGGGCATCTGATATTCAGTTAGAAATCACTCCCAAGAATAAAACAACAACAACAAAGAAATAAACAAGAAAATTTCGAGAAGAAATCAAAAGAAGTTACCTTCATGAGGCTTTTCCTTGAAAAAAAAAAAAATATGAGGAAAACAAGATTACAGAACATCAGAGTAAAAACAGAAACAAAAGAATGTAAATTTGCAAGGTTCCTGTTTGTCCAAGGAATAGATTAATGATTGGTCTTTGTATTTGATTTGATTAGATTTAGAGGGGAAAGATGATGATTTTCTGTTTGACTTGCTACATCAGGTACTTCAAGACATGCAGAAGAAAGTGAAGCTGGGCAAACCTGTGAATAAAGATGAGATTCCTCCCGAAGTCTACGTGCCAAAGCAGGCAGAGGATGCCCAACCTCCATCCCAGGAAAATGTGCCTGCACCAGCTGCAAGTCAGCCAACCTCCCCTCCAGAACAAGAGGAACCACCTCCTTCTCAGTCTAAGAAGAGAGGTATGCCTCAACTGCCGGTATTTGCAAGTGACTTTAGATGGGGACATTAACAGAAATAAAGGATTTGTCTGTGCATCACAAAACAAACAAAATGTTGCCAGAGTCCATCTCCCAGTGGGCCTGAAAATAAATGTTTTTGGTAAACAGTGTTTTTTTTTTCCTTGTGTGTGTGCGTGTGTGTCTGAGTGTGTATGTGTGTTTTCTGAAGTATTGATCATTCTTTCAGGAAAAAAGAAAAAATGAATATGAGATATCATGTGTACTTAAGGGAGGAATGCTAGTGTTTTGTTTGTTTGTTGTTGTTTTTTCAATGAAGTAGAAATGATGACTTTACTACAGGAGTGAAAGTTTTTGTGTTAGTGGAGTTTTGAGTAAGGTCACAAACCTAAATTCTCCATAATGAAAATTTAATGAAAAGCATGTTCAAATACAAAATTAAACTTTGATATGAAATATCAAAATATATGAAAATCAGCCTTAAAATCGTTGTGTGTGATTCTCATAAAACTTTCACAGCCCTGTTCCTCTGAGTTTATTCTTTTTATCAAAGTCACCTAAAGTTTAGAACATGACATGGATTTTGTATTCAAGTAGCCAGTACAAGGTCAGAAAAGCAAGACTATTTGCATGCCTCAAATTTCCTCCACCCGTCAGACGAGTCACGGCATCAGATGCTGTGTGTCAGACGAGACCAATACAAGATGGCCGCTTTACTAGCCAAGAGGGCAAACGACATGGCTACAGCAGCAGAATACCTTAAGATTTCTAAGGTGAGCCAGAGATCTTGAGTTGTCCAGTTATGCAACGCAACTTTACTACCACTTTTACACCATACTGTAAGAGTAGACATTTTTGCATGAATAATTTTTAATGCTTGGATGGGTAAAGAGAATTTTGTGTGTTTTTGATTTTGCGGAATCAAAATATGAATTTGTGTTACATATAGCAAGCAAAAATAATTGGATGCTCGTAATGAAGTTGCACATCATGCGAAAAGTGTGAAAATTTCCACTTTCACAGTGTGGTGAAACCTTACCATCAGGGTACATGTATTTTGTGGGGGGTTTTTTTTCGGTAACAAGAATAGATGATGCTGAAATTCAGTTTCTCTGCCACTAAATATGAGAAAATGTACACTCCCCACCTCTTCTTTTTTGTTTTGGTAAGTTTTTCACAGTAAGCTGTATTCTACCATAATCTGACCCTATTGTGTTGTGATCTGGAAACTGATGTCCACTGTTAGCCTTCACATTGAGGAGAGTGTGCCCCATTAAAGGCATTGTTTACCATTGGGAGCAGTGATATAAAAATGTCCGAGATATCCCATTTGATGCATATGCTTAGGTTAGTTGAATCACAATACATCCTACCATGTAAAAATTTTGCAATAAAGCCTGACATATAAGAAGATATCTTTATTTTTCTCAATAAACCATAACTGTAGACAGTTTGGTCTTGAAGCACTTAATTGTAACTATTCACATTTTCTGTATTTAACGATACTTAACATTAATTATACTGATTCAAATTTTTACATTGCCTGTTTCTATCCCTAACTCAAATCTTAGAACAGCTAAAGCTGGGTTTTTGTTCCTTCTGCAAATGATAAATTATGCCTTTAATATAAGGCATTAAGGTTGTGCCGTGTATTGTCATAAAATTTTATGGGTGCCATACTGCATTCTGCAGGCAGTAATCGGCAATGAAATGGATTTCTACCCACTGTCTGGATTCTTTGCCTCTGTGTGTGCTTTTTACAGACAAATAAAATTGTTGTCTGTCTGTTTTTTTTAAATGCTTTTCACCCCAGCAATTTGAAGCAGTGATCGGTGCAGTAGAAGCGGGAGAAGAAGTTGACCTTAGTGATATGCCTCCACCCCCTCCATCAGGTAAGACTCTCGGGCCCCTTTAAAACAGACCCCTTTGGTTTTCTTAAATAGGCTATTTGGTTCATAAATACTACTAGGCAGAAAACATTGGATTTTTGTTTGTTTGTTTGTTTGTTTGTTTGTTTGTGTGTGTTTTGTTTTTTTAAAACTAGGTGCCGTTCAGATATGGTGCTTCCCAAGGGGTCATAGGTCAAATGCATGCCACGCCTTTCTCCAATGGGCAAAGGATTAAAGATTAATTTTTTTAAAATTGTGTAATTTTGAGATCATCAAAGGAGAGCAGCTATGTAAGGATGAAGAGTATTCCCTTTGCTTCTCTTCATCTTCTTCTCTACCACTTGTGTCCTTGCCTCCTTCCCCCTCTTATTTGTTATGTAAGAAATATATGGATATAATTATACTACATGTGAGTATATATATTATGTAGCTACTTACTAAAATGCTCTTTTTGTGTTGACTTCCTATTGTCTCAACATCTAATGCAGCTCCCAAGGCCAATGCTTCAGCCCCAGCCCCAGCCCCAGCCCCAGCCCCAGCCCCGCCCTCTCAAGCTCCGGTAGCAGCAGCCCGCCCATCCACTGAAGGAGGAGGAGGAGGGGGGTATGCCCAGCCCAAAACGGACCTTGAAGCTATGCTGCAGAGGAGAGAGAGGTATAGCAGCATGGCCCAGCAAGCCAAGGAGGCACAGAATGACTCCAAGGCGCGCAGAATCGGCAGGATAGTCAAGGTGGGTGACACGGTGGTACTCATGCCCCTGTGTTGCGAGGATATGACATCTAGATTAAGAAACATAAAGATAGCTATAGATATGTAGATAGATAGATAGATAGATAGATAGATAGATAGATAGATAGATAGATAGATAGATAATTAAATAGACAGGTAGATGGAAGGATCGATAGATATATTGTAGATAGATAGACATTAGTTTATTTCATCAAAATGAGAGTGGCTGAATTGTGTGCCATTTATGTAAGTGCACAAACAAAACACTACAATGCACTTCTTCACATTAAACAAAAACAATATGAGCCTTACATGTAACACATTTACTGAAATACAATTTTCGTTCAAAATTGTATTTTACAACAAAAACTAATTACATGTAAAGTAATTACAACTGAAAATTGATTTATGTATTTATTTTATATATCTTTTGTTCATATGGCTAAACTTGCCTCTTTTTTCTTTTGTTGCTACTTTGAAGGAAATGAGAAGGCTGCAGATAGTGGTAATTGTAGCTTTACAGAGGCAGCAGATACATTACTGAAGAACGATCCATGGTGTAGTGAGTCAGTGTAGAATTAAACAGGTTGACCTAACCTGCAAGGAGAGTGAAAAATCTTCAGTTCATGATCACGGCAGAAATGCGTGCACAGGTGTATGGCTCTTTTCCCACTTGTATATATATATTGAGAGAGAATTCTTCATTACTGATATGATGATCCGTGAGTATGTCTCCAAGTTCACAGCGGAGAGACCGTGTATTACATTTTTCTACAATCTCCCTCGCTTTTAATATAGGATTGCATGTATCAATTGCACCCAAGTTAGATTATTGTCACCTTTGGGGAACCTGGTACATTAAAAGCCTGTGCAAAGTCTGTAGTTGGAATGACTTCAAAACATAAAATGAATATGAGGAGATGCAATTTTGGCAAGGTGTGTATATATATGCAGTATGCACAGACTCAAATTTTCTTATTATGTGGTAAGATGAGCTTTGTCAATCTCAGAGTTTTCCCTTACTCTCATCACACCTGTGTAGCAATATGATGACACAATCCGGAAGAAGAAACTGGGCAAACCAGTAGATCTCTCCGAGCTGGCAGCCCTTCCGGAATTTCCACCCTTCCCATCCCAGTCCGGTGGCGAGCAAGCCCCACCCCAAGTGGTCCACACGGTGGCGGGCGGAGCCTCTGCACCAGCGGCTACCAGGCCACCTGCTCCCGGAGGACCCGCTGCCGGGGGACCCAGTGGTCATGGGACCAGGGCATCTCATCAGGCCAGCAGCCAGAGACCTGAGAACTCTGTAGCCGCAAAGAGACCCCAATCAGGTGAGACAGTAGAAAACTAATGGCTCGTTTACACCGAGCACGTTACGGGCAACGGACCAGGTTTTTGCTATGGTACGCCAAAAGGAACCATGTCAGGTTCTGTTAAAAAAAGAATCAGTAATTCAGTATCAAAAATCAAGAACAACAAAATCAAAAGTAGAAGATTGATTTTGTAACAAAATTATCAGCGGGGAAGTGATATTGTAACAGAACCAAACATCATTCCTTTTGGCGCACCACAGCAAAAACCCTGTTCCATGACCCGTGTCGGATTTGGAATAAACGCAGCTTAAGCCCTTATTCATTATTATTGGGTTTTTTTATTTGTTTGGGAATGAGGATGATTTGCAATGTGTAATGTCAATACACAAGATTCTCAAATTTGAGGTCAGTACACAAGCCCATGAAAAGGTTTGATTGCCAAGTGGCAAGACATTGATATCTCGTAAATAAAGGGTTCTTAAATACATGTGTTTTTCTAATTCAGCCATGGTAGGCATGATATGTGTTCCCAAGAAATTGCAGTTCACTGTAAATCCATGACACTAGACCTATATTTGACTTCTCTTATCTTTCTCACTTTTGAGAAGTTGATAGATTGCTGTGATAGCAAGGAGGAAATTACAGAAGAGTTGAAGTTGGCAGAGGAGTTTGGTAGATTTCAAAGAGTGAGATTTCATGCGTGCATAGTCTAATCTCTTTTCCGCTTTTCTTTGCTGCATGTTCTTCCCTCTTGATTGGCTATGTGAACCTCAGCCAAGGAGAGCATGAACCAGAGAAACATTGCTATTCTCAAGAGCAAGATTGCACAGTTCAAGTCACTGGCCCTTGCCGCCAAGCGAAAAGGCGACATGTACGAGGCAAAGCGGCTGCTGAAGATAGCAAAGGTATGTGAGGAGTGCCACCTGCAATCTCTCGGGGCTCACCTGAGTGGGGCTCATTCGGTGCCGATTAGTGTGAAGTGCCCCTCCCCCTCCCCCTGAACATGATAAATAAGCTGGGGCACCCTCTGCATGTGTAGCGATTAGTACCTCCGCCAAGGGAGGAGGTCATGTTTTCGTTACTGTTGGTTTGTTTGTTTGTTTGTCCGTGTGCAAAATAACTCAAAAAATAGTTAACAGATTTGAATGAAACTTACAGGAAGGGTTGAGAATGACACAAGTAACAAATGATTAAATTTTGGTAGTGATCCGATAATTTTTTTGGGAATTTATGAAAAATGTTTGATATTTTGATGAGTAGGGTCAATGAATTTGGGAGTTCAAGATGCGCATTTTTGAGGTTTTCAAACGCGCACTACAGTGCATGCTCTAGTTTCTGCTAGGGTGAGGCGTGCCGCGCAGCTGAGGGGTTTATGACATAACAAAGGCTTCTGTATTGGGAAATCGGGCGATTTTTCAGCATGTATACCTATGGGGGAAATCACTGATTTCTATGGAAGAGCTCAAAGAACTTTTCCCCAGTGTTGGAGAGGAGAAAAATCTCTTAGGGAAGAGCAAGATCATTAGTGGAAAGTAGCTGCTTGGAGGAGGTCTGCGCTCTCAGAGTGCTTTTCTAGTTCTTAATCAATTTTGCACTTCCTTTCTTTTGTTGTTAAACTCAGGGCCTGATTAGAAATCAGATCTGACTACTAAAACAGCCAAATGTTGCGAAAGAGTGTAGTCCTGCAATGATGTACAGAGTGAAAAATCATTCCACAAATCACACACATGGCTTATACGGTACCTTGTGATTGTCTGCGATTTGCAAGTCATGTGTGACATCTTTCTCTCCTCTCGCTTCATCCTCCCCCCCCCCTCCTGATCACCTCTTCCCTCTCCTCCCCCCCCCCCCCCCACCCCCAGGAAATAGAGCCCATGCTAGCTGCCGCTGAAGGAGGGCTACCAGTGAATATGGCATCGGTAAGTTGGGACCGTAAGCATTTTAATTTCCATTGCTTCCTCCTAGAATCTCTGTCCCTCTGTCTGCAATCTTGGCTCTTTCCTGTCTTCATTTTGGTTTGATATCAGTTTAAGTTCAGTGTGAAACGATACATTGACCCGTTTATAGCAATACAGAATAAACAGTGCGGCCGTGACACACGAAGTACTCTGACCCTGTTTTAAAACAGCTAGAATCACACAGAGTCCAGGCTATCATTACCCTGGCCCTGTTTTATACATATTCATATCTGACATAAAGCTTACAATTATGAATAAGAAAGCATATCAAATTATGTTCCTTCAGTTTTCAAAATAGTGTATTCATCGCATAATCGGGACAGGTTGGGAGTAGCAAACACGGCCCCTTTAAGCGGGGTGCCCGATTTCGCGATGAGCACTCACCATACACTAACGGCATACGACATGTACATGTAGTCACACACACACACACACACACATGCATACTGACTTACTGTACATGTACATGAATACACAACCGCGCTACCCCTCGGCGCAACCCTCTAGCTCTCCCTGTTCATAGCCCTCATTTCAATCACGTAACTTTTGCCCATTCACACCTGAGGAAGATTGTGACGTACAAACAGATCACAGTGTATTGAAAGTTGAAACACTCAGAGACGAGAAATTAGGACTTTGCCCTCAAAGTGTATGACTGAGATTAAACAACGTACACAGCCTGAGCTGTGTGAGCAAGGCATGTTTTTTATTGGATGTGAGTAGGAATTGCAAGCGAGCACATGGCTTTGCTTATGTAGGGGAGAAGAATGTTCGCAAAAGCATGTGTTTCGCAATGGCATGGATACTTATACACGGCGCTTTCGTGGCTATGCATGTACGTGTACTGGATGGACAGAGGTCAAAACACACCAGTCCGAAGCTTGCTTTGTAAGTTCGATATAAACGACAACTGATAGGGAATCTTTGAAATATTGTTGTGGTATTTTGGTAGATTTTTTGTGTAAAATATCAACAAAATCAAAGATCGCTTGAAGAAAAATTGTCCCGTTTATCAGAGGTCCCCGCCCGATTAACCAGTGAAAATAACATGCATTGGAAATGTTTCTGGGAAGCGTATGTCATTTAAGCGAGGTTCCCGATTATCAGGTGCCCGATTATGCGATGAATAATGTAGTAGCATAAAATTCAGCATGTACAGTAGGACCTATCTACTTATTATGATTTTTCATATTCATTGTCTCATGATGTTTTCTTTTTTCACGCAACAGGGCAATACTTGCAAGTTTGATGTGGTCAAAATCTAAGAGATGTTCAGGGGAAATTGAAGAAGTCATCATTTGGGAATTTTTATGCCTCCGCCACGAAGTGGTGCCGGAGGCATTATGTTTTCGGGTTGTCCGTCCGTCCGTCCGTCCGTCCTTCCGTCCGTCCGTAATGAATTTTGTGGACAAGGTAACTATCAAAACCTGTTGAGGTATCCTAATGAAACTTGGCATGTATGTGTATTAGGGGGTGAAGTTGTGCCTATCAACTTTTGGGTGCACATGCTCAAGGTCAAAGGTCAAAAGGTCAAGGTCAAATACATAAAATTTCACTATTTCCACCATAGCTATTGAATGCCTGAAGATATTTTCTTGAAACTTAGTGTATACATGTATTACGCAATTAAGATTCTCTGGTGAAAGTTTGGGTCATGAGGTCAAAGGTCAAAGGTCAAAAGGTCAAGTAAAAATATCAAAACTTCTTTTTTTTCTCCGTGCCTTGGAAAATTGTTCAAGGTATCTTCATGGAACATAGTATATACATGTACTGACTGGAAGTGATTATCTAGAGAATGTAGGGTGTAGAAAGGTCAGGGGTCAAAGGTCAAGTGCAACACTTCAAAATTTTACTATTTCCCTCATATTTATGCAATGCCAGCAGGGTTATTATTTTTTTACACTTGGTGTATGCATGTGTAACCTAATAGAAATTCTCTGGAAAGTTTTTTTTTTTCTTCTTTTTTTTGCCTCAAAGGTCAAAAGGTCAAAGATCAAGTGAAAGTGCTGAACTAACTTTTTCCTCCATATCTCGAAGTGGCTCAAGTTATCTTGAAACTTAGTACATATTATGCATGTTCTACCTGAAAGTAATTATCTTATGAATTTTAGGGTCAAGGGCCAGATGAAAATGGTAACAATTTACTATTCAATTCAGAAATTGCACTTTTTCTCCACACCTGTACCTTGAAAATTACTCAATGCC